>NC_056741.1:1653882212-1653979712 GCF_019279795.1 Protopterus annectens | reverse complement strand
TGGATCACTTGTTAATTGAGAAAGAGTGATAACCTCTTATTAATCTGAAACCACAGAGAAGTTTTCTTAACAAAGTGTTGTACAAATATGAAGAATTTGGGTTTACTTCATCTTCATTTGTACGAAGTTTCAGTACTTCGAAAGCCACTTGGTCGAGCCCAGTTGTTTGAAGTACCAAAACTACGAAAAAGAAGTATGGTTAGCACAATTTGGGAGGGTGGCCTAATGGTTAAGGTGTTTGCCTTGCAAACACATGGTGCACGGTTTGAGTCTCACAAGGGATAATTGGCTAAGCTTGCAATGGCTCACAAGGGCAGTTAGCTTAGTACTAACCTATGAAGCATTTTCTATGAATACAGCATGGAATGGTAATATTCCCTTTTCCTCGCTGTAGTGTGATCTCGGAATTGGTATATTTAAGTAGGGGGGTGTGGGGGCACCCCCTCCACATGGGGGGTGCCGGGGGTTGCCCCCCTTATAAAACATGATTTCTGTATTTTTATTTTTTTTTTTTAGTCAGCCGATCCGGTGACTAGGCTTCAGTGAAAGTGCACTTTCATTGAAATGCACTTTTGCTGAAGTGGGTATCTACTTTGTTCGATGTGACATATTTTTGAACAAAGTAGATCCAAAGAATTTACACATCAGGTTTGTAACTTTTTGATGGAGTCATTAGAAAAAAACTAAAAGAACACTGGAGAACAGTTAAATATGTAATCTGTGACTGACTGGCTTTAAAATCTTTAATGATCTTGACCTCTTGATAACCCACAGACATCACTTGCTGATCTGCTTTCCTTGCTGAAGTATTCTTTGATATCTCACATTAAGAGCTGTAGGTTACCTAAACTATAAGGTGGAAACAGAGCATTAGCCTACCTAACCTGAAAGAGTGCTACAAATAACCTGAAACAGCCAATTCTTGCTTTGTATCTGAACCCCCAGCAGGAATACTAGTCTGGCTAAAAATATTTCAACTGTTGGCCACCATCTCTTTGCATTTCAAGATTAATCTGTGTCCCCTTCCTTTTTTTTGCTGTCAGAGCCTCCTTGTTGTTGTTCCCTGTCCTTATTAGTGCCTCATGTTCTAGTTACATAATGGTATCTCCTTTTTCTCCTTGAAATGTATCAGGGTCCATTAAATCTCTTTTTACAGCATGCAAGTTATTCATTTTATCATTTTGATCACCATCCTTTGTAACTTCCACAGCACTGTTATCTCCTTTTCTCAATAAAGCCACCAGAACTAAGTAAGCATGGGGCTCAAGCTACAGCTGTGGTAACATTTGTTTAATAAAGGGGTTATGCCACATTCCTGTTTCGGGATATGTACCCCAGCACTTGCGTTGCCCTTACTGTCACTTTTTCACTCTTAGTCTGATGGTTTAGATCTTCCAGTATAATAAGCGTTAGGTTGTTTTCCTGGTGTGGAGTTTTCCATCTGACTTCTGCTGCTGGACTGTGTTATTGGTGTGGTATCATATACCACATTGAGTCAAAAGGAAACTAATATTTCCTTCCATTTCTTTGCTCCCCATGCATGCTTTCCCCTTTGCTTACCTGTCATCATCCTTCTAACCATGGTGCCATCACAAACAGATTGAGTCATTTTTCATTGAGTGAAAAAAGTCATTTGGGGCTGTACTCAGGGCAGACCACTGCTGAGCACCCCCTTCTACCTTTTTACACTTGTAAGACCTTCTCTAAACTCTGGTAACTTTAAACTTACTGACCTCATATTTAATAAGTAAGTGTTATTGACTTATTTTCAGTCCTGTAGAAAATAATTTGTTTTTGCTGAATTAATGATTATTAGCTCAGGTACTACAGATTGAAATAAAATAAACTACTAAGCTAGCAGCTGTTTGTTATTTTTTTTTTATTTTGTTGTATAGTATTTTATACTTGAATTGCTTATTGTGGGAACTGTTTTGCATTATTTTCCATCCTACAGCTTTCTTCTTTTTCTTTTGGCTGCTCCTGTTAGGGTCACCGCAGTTTTCTCCTGTCCTCTGCATCTTGCTCTGTCACACCAACTGCCTGCATGTCCTCTCTCACCACATCCAAACACCTTATCTTAGGCCTTCCTCTTTTCCTCTTACCTGGCAGCTCCATCGTTAGCATCCTTCTCCTAATATTCCCAGCATCCCTCCAAAGCACATGTCCAAACCGACACAATCTTGCCTCTCTGGCTTTGTCTCCAAACTATCCAACTTGAGCTGACCCTCTAATATACTCATTTCTAATCCTGTCTATCCTTGTCACACCCAATGCAAATCTTAACATCTTTAACTCTGCCACCTCCAGCTTTGACTTTTTGTCAGTGCCACCGTCTCCAACCCATATAACATAGCTGGTCTCACTACCTTCTTGTAGACCTTCCCATTCACTCTTACTGGTACCCGTCTGTCACAAATCACTCCTGACACTCTTCTCCACCCACTCCACCCTGCCTGTACTCTCTTCTTCACCTCTTTTCCACACTCACCATTACTCTGAACTGTTGATCCCAAGTATTTAAACTCATCCACCTTCATCAGCTCTATTCCCTGCATCCTCACCATTCCTCTAGCCTCTTTCTCATTCACAGACATATATTCTGTCTTAGTCATGTTGACATTGATTCCTCTCCTCCCTAGAGCATGCCTCCACCTCTCCAGGGTCACCTTTATCTGTTCTCTACTCTCACTACAAATCACAATGTCATCCGCAAACATCATAGTCCATGGGGACTTCTGTCTGGTCTCATCTGTCAACCTGTCCAGCTCCATTGCAAATAAGAAAGGTCTCAGAGCTGATCCTTGATGTAATTCCATCTCCACCATGAATGCATCCCTCACTCTTACAGCAGACCTCACCACCATCACACTGCCCTCGTACATATCCTGTACCACTCTTACATACTTCTCTGACACTCCTGACTTCCTCATACAATACCCCAACTCCTCACTAGGCACCCTGCCATATGCTTTCTCTAAGTCCACAAAGATGCAAAGCAACACCTTTTGACCTTATCTATACTTCTCCATCAGCACCCTCAGAGCAAACATTGCATCTGTAGTGCTCTTTCCTGGCATGAAACCATACTGCTGCTCACTAATCATCACCTCCCTTCTTAACCTAGCTTCCACTACTTTTCCCATAACTTCATGCTGTGGCTGATCAATTGTATCCCTCTGTAGTTACTACAATTCTGCACATCACCCTTATTCTTAAAAATTGGTGCCAATACACTTGTTCTCCACTTTTCAGGCATCTTCTTACTTTGCAAAATTTCCTTAAACAATCTGGTTAAAAACCCCACTGCCATCTCTCCTAAACACCTCTATGTTCCACAGGTATGTCGTCTGGACCAACAGCCTTTCTATTCTTCATCCTCTTCATAGCTGTCCTTACTCCCTCTTTGTTAATCCATTGCACTTCCTGATTCACTATCTCCACATCATCCAATCTTCTCTCTCCCTCATTCTCTTTATTCATCAGCTTCTCGAAGTACTCCTTCCATCTTTTCAAATCACTCTCCTTGCTTATGAGTATGTTTCCCTCATTATCCGTTATCACCCTAACCTGCTGCACATCTTTCCTAACTCGGTCCCTCTGTAGCCAGTCGGTACAGGTCCTGTTCTCCCTCCTTAGTGTCCAACCATTCATACAACTCTCCATACACCTTATCTTTAACCTTCACCACCTCTCTCTTCACCATACACCTCATCTCCTTGTACTTCTGTCTACTTTCTTCATCTCTCTGACAATCCTACTTCTTCTTCACCAACCTCTTCCTCTGTATACTCTCCTGTACTTCCTCATTTCAACACTAGGTCTCCTTGTCCTCCTTCCTCTGTCCTGATGTCACACCAAGCTTCTTTCCAGCTGTCTCCCTTACCACCTCCATTGTGGCTTCCCATCTATCTGGTAACTCTTCATTGCCACCCAGTGCCTTTCTTAACTCTTCCCTGAACTCCACCTTACAGTTATCCTTTTTCAACTTCCACTATTTGATCCTTGGCACTGCTCTAACTCTCCTTCTCGTCTTCTTGATCACCAATGCCATCCTACAGACCACCATTTTATGCTGCCTAACTACGCTTTCCCCTGTCACCACTTTACAGCCTCCAATCTCCTTCAGACTGGCCCTCCTGCATAGGATACAATCCACCTGTGTGTATTTTCCTCCACTCTTGTATGCCACCCTATGCTCCTCTATTTTCTTAAAATGCATATTCATCACAACCATGTCCATCCTTTTTGCAAAATCCACTACCATCTGACCTTCTGCCTTTTCCATCCTACATAATCACTTGTTATCCTTCCCACACAATTTTCTTCCAATACCCGAGCTTTTAGCTCCTCATTGGAGTTGTAGGACCTGGGATTGTGGTCCCTGAGTATGTGAAAATTAGGCCACAATTCAAACCAAAACAGTGAATTTCAAAACTTTCTGTTGTACTGTCAAAATATATAAAATAAAATGTAAGACCCCCTGCATCCCCACCAGTAGGGAGAATACACTTTTTTACTGCAGCATTGGAGTTTTATATAACCCCCACATTGCAATCATAATTCTGTTTCCAGGAATACAGTTTGGTTTCTTAGAATTTCAACAAGTACCCAACAACTTGTCTGTTGCAGCGATCCTGCAAAGTGAAACACTTTGCTGAAATCCACATAGACTGCATCCACTGAGGCCAGCTCTGTCTTTCACCCTGGTGATCTAGTCAAAAGATTGTCCTGCAGTGAACATACTGGTAAGCTTATTTTGCCCTACTACAATGTTAAAGTAGACATCTGGATAAACTGGCCAGTATGGCCCCAGCATGTCTTCAGCATAGACAGAGACAGAGAAAGAACATGCATGCCTAACAGCGTTAGAGTATTAAGATCCTAAAGTAGTAAAGTAATAAAAAATTACTTCAAGATAAATATAACACTGGAACCAAAAATAGAGAGAGAAAGTGAGAGAGAGAGAGAGAGAGAGAGAGAGAGAGAGAGAGAGCATGCATACCTAACAGCCATAGAGTATTAAGATCCTAAAGTAGTAAAGTAATAAAAAAAATCACTTCAAGATAAATATAACACTGGAACCAAAAACAGAGAGAGAGAGAAAGTGAAAGAGAGAAAGCATGCATACCTAAAAGCCTTAGAGTATTAAGATACTAAAGTACTAAAGTAATAAAAAATCAATTCAAGATCAATATAACACTGGAACAAAAAATATTCAAAACATAGATAAAACAAAAATACTTCTGTAAACATGGGTTTATTTAGAGATAAAACTTTCCATCAGAGAAGACTTCTTCATGTCATTAAAAGCACCATTAAATTAGGCATTATTTCAATACAAAATAGTCAGACCTGCATACTTACCTGAATATTTCAATGAACCATTCAAATCAGCTTAAAAAAGAGATTTATTTAAAGGTCAATAACTCCTTGAGGGCTACTTTTTAGACTTTGATAACTGACAGCCTTTTTTCCATCGCGCAAACTGATTTTAAAATGTGTCATAGCCTTTTTATTAAAAATAGGCCATCTTGTGCTGTCTGTGCATGCCTGTCTAGAATGGGTGCTAACTAGAAAAGTTAAAGGATTTTTTCTAGCTCCAATATGCTTTATTATGCCCTCATTAATTTTCCCTGAGACCATGTTCCTAGCCTCAACCACAAAGGAGCTTCTGCAATGTAAATTGTAATGAAAATTAATATTTTAATATTAGTTATATATGACAACATGTAAAGTAATAAAAACTGTACCTTTATATGCAGAAATGCATATTTCTAAAGCCTGAAATTATAACACTATATATTTGTGCTTATGACATTTTTATAACAGTTGCTCTTTACATGTTTGCTACACATTTATTTTAGACTCAATCACTTCAAATGGTCTGATTTTGCTCCTATCTACAAATATCAATATCTCTGTATTACTTCATGATATTTTCATAAAATGGATAATCTACCTCATATGGCACAATGAATGATGTACTAATTATTAGGTTGGGCAGGTAACATCATCTCAATTATGTGCATGTCTGTCATAATTAATTAAATATGAGTTGTTTGCTACAACATTTAAAATGACAGATTATATGGCTTGGGTTCAAAGACCTGTATCACAATATACATACCTGTTTACTCAGTGTGATCTGGGCTTCCAATCAACAGACAGATCTAGTGCTACAGGAAAATGTGTGCCAGTCCAGGGGCATGAGTAATGCTAATTACCCATGTATACTTCCCAAGCACCACTTGCTGGGACTGAGTAGTGACAATGAATTAGTCAACGACATTATTTTGAGAGTGAAGCAAAAAATAGTGTACTCTGTCTTTTGACATGCATTTATTCTTGTGACAGGAGCAGGTCTTTTAGCACCATGGGAGTAACATAATGGAAAGCAATCTTTGTGTTTATGTATGTATGGGACCATGCATGCAGGTTTTTAAGTGTGTGTGTGTGTGTGTGTGTGTGTGTGTGTGTGTGTGTGTGTGTTGTGTGTGTGTACATGTGCATGTCTGGGTATGCGCATTTGTGTGCATGTAGGAGCATGATTACAACTGTTTGGTGTGTGTATGTGCGTGTGTGTGTGTGTGTGCATGTGTGCGTGTGTGCGTGTGTGCGTGTGTGTGTGTGTGTGTGTGTGTGTGTGTGCCTCTGTATGCGCATTTGTGTGCATGTAGGAGCATGATTACAACTGCCTGGTGTGTGTGTGTGTGTGTGTGTGTGTGTGTGTGTGTGTGTGTGTGTGTGTGTGTGTGTGTGTGCCTGTGTGTGTGTTTGTGTATGCACATTTGTGTGCATGTAGGAGCATGATTACAACTGTCTGGTGTGTGTGTGTGCGTGTGTGCGTGTGCGTGTGTGCGTGTGTGCGTGTGCGTGTGTGCGTGTGTGCGTGTGTGCGTGTGTGTGTGTGTGTGTGAGTGTGTGTGTGTGTATGCTTGCATGTGTGTACTTATTTACAGATACCATGCTGCATTGCATGGGACTGTAGCAGGGACACTAGCACAGTTAGGTGTAACTGTTTAGTGCTCGATACGCAGGCATGATAATGTTGCTGACAAATGCTGCTTCTTGCAGCTTTATCAGATCTGTAAATCACATCATATCATGGTAATATGCTTTTTGAATGCTGGCCATGATCTCTGAGAAAAGAGGATTACTATTGCATTGTACTGCATTGTATTATATGTACTTTTTTTTTCTATATATCAACCATTGTACTTGTTAGATGTGGAGCATTTCTCTTCGGGCCTCCGCTGTAAATGGACCTCGCTCCAGTCGGACATTCCCAGTAATCAAATGTAAATAAATAAATAAATAAATAAAGAAACTTTTAAGTCTAATTTAGTAAAGAAACACAGTAGTTGCATGACTCAGAAATCTACCCATGAAAATGTCAAATAATATATGTTTGTCTTGAACCAAATGGCAAAAACAAATGACTAAAACCACTACAGGAGTACTTGTGGTACTTAATTGTATTAGACCATTCCTTCCTATAAGTGGTCCTCACAGAGAACACTAAGCAGCACTTCATTTGTATCATTGTGTCCTTCATCCTGCATTGCACACTCCTTACTGTTTTGACTCCTCCCATTCCATGTTCTTTCTAGTCATTCCAGTATGCCGTATGTGCTATTTTAGTGCCCTTTAAATTTCCAGATTATGTGGACATTGTTATGAAATGGGGAAATACTTGTATCTATAGCTTTATCAATATCCATATAAATATCTATCTGTGTATATATATATATATATATATATATATATATATATATATATATATATATATGGGTCTACCTGATAATGCCGAAAGCTGAAAACGCCGATGACAAGAACACCGACACTGGAAGATTGACAATGGAGATGACCGACAGTTGAAAAGCCTGACACTGAGAACACCAACATGTTAAGGTAAGTGTGCAATAGTGACAGACTTTAGTGTTAGGGGCGGGTTAAATGAGTTAGGGTTAGGGTGCGGGTAAGGTAAGTGTGCGATAGTGACAGATTTTAGGGTTAGGTGCGGGTTAAGTGAGTTAGGGTTAGGGCACGGGTTGGGTGAGTGTGCGATAGTGACGGACCTTTGGATTATGGTTTGGGTTAAAGTCAATGCATAGATAGTTGTGTATGTAAGGTTTAGTGTGGGTTTGTAAGGTTTTTGGTGTGCTTGTGTTGTGTGTGTTTTTCGGAATAGGTATTTGTTTTGTTTTGTTGATTGTCAGGATTGTGGTTTGTCGGGCATGTGAAGTTTAGTGGTTTTGAACTGTTGGTTTTGTGGTGTTGGTTATCTCGTTGTTGGTGTTTTGGCGTGTCTGTGTTTTCAGGTAGACCCATATATACACATGCATACATACACATACACACTGACTTTCTACCTCTTTAACTTAGCAGCAGAAAGCAGTGCTATTTTAGTACAAGTGAGCAGCAATTCAGTACTGCCAACATGCAGGAAATCAACAGTGTTTCTCAGTAAACAGCAGTACAACACTTTTCAGTGCAAGGGGCCAGTGCAAGGGATCAGTCAGCATGACACTAAAGTGTCTTATGGTTTTGGGCTTAATTATTTATCCAACTTGAGAGGAAGACTTTTATTCTGCTTATTTTAATTTAATCTATGTACACAATACTAAAAAAGCATGTATAGGATAATTACTTAGTGAAAGTTGCTCCAAAGAAATAATTAAGAAAAATAATCTTTAATCTTCACTAATACACATTGTATCCCAGAGGCTCCATCTTGTCATCTCCCTGGCCCCTGCTTATAAATATTTCATCTCCCAAGTCCCTGTTTACACTTACCAAGGGAACCAGAACCTATCAGAGATGGGATTGATGGATAGAATTAAAAAGGTCCCAGTGGTCATTAGCCTAGTATACACCTATGAACCTATAAAAAATATTTTCCATTCATCTGGTATTACAATTTGCTGTCCATTCCCTTTGAAGGAAAAGCCTATATACCCCAGATGTTTCCTAATCATGAAGTGTAATTGCATTAGTGAAGTCTCTTTTTTTGATTTCCAGTATTGTCACACCATATTTTAATAATACTTGCTGGTGTCCAGCATACTTTTATATATTTTGACCTCACCAAACTGTCTCACAAGGTGATACCAAATATCCAAAATGGCCACTCTAGCTGTTGTTCAATATTAAATTCTCCTCTTAGCAATTTAATAAGGTGTTGCCAGTATCTCTCTACTCCTTACATAGCTTCATAGGCAGGTACTAGGCTATTAGTCCTAGGGCCTATATAAGCCTAGCCAAAAAGGTACCCAGGCTTTCGCCACCCAAAAATCATACCCAAAATATAAGTAGATTGTCAGTGTCAGATTTCCTACACATCTAGCACTGTCTGTTACTCCTCATTCTCATGGCATGTTTTCTTTTTGTAGTAAGGTATCATCTTAATATAAGTCTCATTTGCTGGTATTTGTACCATGGCCAGCTACCTAGCCAAATCCACTCCTATTCCTCATTTGGAAAGTTTATAACTCGTTGTTGCTAACATCTCCCTGTCAATCTCCTTTCCCATGCTTGTGCTTATGGTTCCCATGAGTATCTATATATGGTGCCAACCCGACTCTTTGATATACACTTCTGCTTATCCCACTCAAGAGATTCAGATCTCCTTCCCTTCTGTTGAATGTGCTTCCTCCATATTTGATTCAATTGTACGCAAGTGAAATATTCTTGCTATATTATCCCATATACCAGTAAAAATTAGACTTTAAAAAATATAGTTCAGAAGCTGGTCATATTTAATCAATGTTTTATTTATTTATGTATGTATGCATTTATTTATTTATTTTTGCCATCAATTGTACATTATTGTTTACTTTAACCCTGTGTTTTGATTATCTTCTTTATTGCATACTTTGTTTAGTTCTGTATGCACCTAACTATGGAGGACGTGATTGTACCTGAAAAATTCTTGGACTATCCCTCAATTAGTAAAGTAGACAGGGACATAGTACAGGTTTTGTTCAGTATGCATGGCCCACAGACAGGGACTCGGGGGAATCCTTCACCTTCCTGTACCTGTGGATGCCAAGGAAATTATAGCCCTCACTATACTTGCTATGTGGACATTCCAGAGAAGAACTAGGGGCACATTGGATATCTCACAGGCTTCTGCCTCAAAGATGCCTATGTTGTTCCTGAACATGCTCTAAGCAAATGTGGATCAGTGCATCCATTTCCTAGTGTCACCACAAGACCAATCCAGTACCATGAGTTCCTTCTACAGAAAGGCATGCTTTCCTGATGTGCTTGCTGTGATAGACTGCACTCATGTTGCATTAAGGCTGCATGTGGATCATGGGAGAAATGGTACTGGAAAAGAAATGTCTACCATTCCATTAACTTCCAGGTAAGGTATGATGCATGGTATTGCATCACCAATGTGTTGCCTCAGCATATAGTCAGTGCCCATGATTCTCTTGCATGGCACACAAACTCACTCTGCCACCTTTTCCTGCATGATATGATTCCTTGTGGTCACGTAATTGTTGAATGCAGAACATTTGAATGCTCCCAACTGTAAGAATTTAAGTGTTAGAGAGTGATATAGGTACTATTGAGTTATCACCCCCTCTTGTTATGTGTCCCCTCCTTGTTTTGTTTTTCAGGTGACTCAGGCTACCCATTAGAACCATGGCTATTGACACCAGTCCATAATTCTCAGGGGGCTGTAAAGGAGAACTTCAAAACTCCCCTGTTCCAGACACATATCATTAGTGAGGAGTGAGTGTGTGAGTGGGTGTGTGGCCTGCTGAAAGCCTTTTCCTATTGTCTGGATATGTGTTGGGGGAGGGCTTTAGTATGACCCTGCTACTGTATGCAGCATGTTTATGCTGTGCTGCATGCTGCACAAATGATCATGTGTTGATGTGGTGCACAACATGGTCATATGTTGGTGTGGTGCACAACATGATCATATGTTGGTGTGGTGTGCAACATGATCATAGGTTGGTGTGGTGTGCAACATGATCACATGTTGGTTTGGTTCACATGATGATCATGTATTAATGTGGTGCACAACATGACTATATGTTGGTGTGGTGCACAACATGATCACATGCTGGTTTGGTGCAAAACATGATCATATGTTGATGTGGTGCACAGCATAATCACATGTTGGTTTGGTTCACAAGATAATCATATATTAATGTGGTGCACAATATGATTATATGTTGGTGTGGTACGCAACATGATCATATGTTGATGCAGTGCACAACACGAGCATATGTTGATGTGGTACACAGCATGATAATATACTGATGAGATGCACATTATCACATGTTGATGTGGTGCATAACATGATCATATGTTTGCATGGTACACAACATGATCAGATGTTGGTGTGGTGCACAACTGCCCCAGTCAGTCATCAATAGTGACAGTGCAGTTCCCACAAGTCACAACAGTGAAGGCTAGCAGATAGTAGCATTGTAACCCCTCCTTCAGGCTTGTGCAAGTTATATCACAGTACAGACACAGAGGCAGCATCTAGACCACAGTTATGGTTTATGACATTCACACAGTAACTGAAAAAGACAGTAATGCGGTTACACAAATAATGCTTGATACATTGTACATAAGACATTTCTTATTTTTCAACAGAAATGTTTTTCATGACAATACTGTCATAATTAATCATCATTTGTACAGTGCTGAAGGGTAAGTATTAGTCATACTGGCAGGGATTATGTGTTGAAAAAACTGTGTTATGACACATTGATGCCTATACTTTTATTTTTACCTGTAGTGTGCAGAACAGACTATGCTGAGCACAAACTATTTGCAATAGAAATTTTGTTTTTTCTCTGTCACTTTTTTCTTCCTTTGGTATTCTCTACTATGTGTTTTTCAAACTCAAGTAAGAAGTGCTACAGTAGCCAAGTGTGTAGAAGGACTGCTGAGTGAGTACTGTTTTCATTTACTTATTTTTTTTAAACTGTAAGTTATATTTGGAAAGTGTCATGTGGGTGATGGTGCCATAGATTCACAGCAAATGCTGGCATGTGTGCTTAATGCTGAGTTGCTCTGACGGCATGATTGAATGGATGCAGGGGAACCTCTTGACATTGACCTAACTGTGCTGCAAAACATAGACCTTGACTGAGTGGTTCTTCTACATTTTGTTGAAGCCTAATGAGGCCTGGCTGCCTTATTCTTTGAAGAATCTACTTTAATGCCTACAGTGCTTTCTTGAGAAGCACATGGTATGATGTCTACTCATCTACTATGCATGTGGCTAGTTCCCCAGCCATTTTCTCCTGTGCATAGAGGCTGACATGGATGTTGTGCATATAACCATACTGCCCATGATAATTATCCTGGAATTGTCCATGTCCTCAACTATCCCCGTGTATTGGTGATATTCCTCATGTATACCTTGCCATACTCTATCCATTTCTACTGGACTGTCATTGGCCATAGCCTGGCACATCTGGACTTGGGAAGCCATGAACTTGCATGTCTGTGGAACTAAATGAGATATATGTATTCACCTGGCACATCTGTATACAGGAGAGACAGTAAGTACTGCCAATCCTGAAAGGTTAGTGCCTTCATCAAGGGGTTCAAGCTGTGCACAAGAAGCAGAGGTTGGGGTGAGTTGAGTTATCCCTCCTGTACTGACATGTCCTTGTTTGTGCTGGGTGTGTGAGTCCATGTCACTGTTTAAGGAGTTACTCACTTGCCGTGGCATAGGAGGACTTACAGTACACCACTTTTCACTATCCTCGGGGTGTCTTATGAGTATGAAAATTATGACCTCATCACTAACAGCCATCCTGCTGCCTAAATCAGCATGCTGTGCTAAGGCATGTGATGGCACTGGTGCTGAACTTATGAGGAAATATATGAGCATTTAGTTAATGTGACCTGTAAAAACTGGACTTATTTTTACATATTGGTAGGATGACAAAAATTATCATGCATGTAGATTTCCTGACACATCTGACTCTGATGACATACTTGGTGATGAAATATGTAAAGATGATATGTGCATATGTGTCATGCCAAATACACAGTAACCTTCCAATTGCCCAGCTGTAGTTGTTGCAGGGGTCTGAAGGTATTGGCGTAAATACAATCTGTAATGATGCTAGCAGCATCCTCAGCTGCATCTAAATCATTGCCCTTTACAGACAGCAGCTGCTCCTCATCTGGCATTAAAGGTTGTAGTGTGGAAGGGCCACCTCTGGTGTTGCTGCAAGTGATTGCTGCATTCTGCCTAGCTCTGGCCCTGGCATGGCCCAGCATGTCACTGGGTGTTTTCTTGCAGTGTACAAGGGAGAGGTTCCCTCCCCCTTCAGCATTAATGTTGCCAATTACTTGATTCCATTCCTTAGTGCAGTCTGCCTGTTTTGGCCCTCATTTCCCAGAAATATATTTCTCATATATATTTAGAGCATCCATATGGATGTGATTCTCCTCAGGACTGAAGTTGTTTCTCCTGAGTCACTATTCTCTGCTGTTGCATCATGCACTAACCTGCAATCACATATTCTGACAAAAGTGACAAAGTGACACCTGCCATATTCGTACAGTGCTTTTAAGAAATGTAGACCATGCATGCCCACTGCACTACACAATTACACATAAATGGTGACATATGAATTGTGAATTTGTGAAAACTCAATTATATATATATATATATATATATATATATATATATATATATATGTGTGTGTGTGTGTGTGTGTGTGTGTGTGTGTGTATATATATATATATATATATATATATATATATATATATATATATATATATATATAGTTTATATATATATATATATATATATATATATATATAAAGAGAGAGAGATCAATAGATATAGATACAGATTTGCTTGCAGACTGTAAGAGTGAATGTTCTTACTGTCTTGTCTTTCAGTCTTTCATCTGCTTTCTGTGCAACATCTCGTAACAGCTGGGTCTAGGAATTTGTCTTTATCGCACTGTTATGAGATCTCAGAGTTGATATATATAATATGCAGGGGATGTGAGGAATATAGGGGGCTGCTTCCCTACAAAAATATTGCTGTTTACTCTTTTTCACAGGTTCAACTTTTTTAGATATGAACTAAAAAGAGCAATGTTTTTGAATTCAGTTCTTTGACAGTTCAGTAAATGACACTCATTCATATATCTATCTATCTATCTATATATATATATATATATATATATATATATATATATATATATTATATGTGTGTGTGTGTGTGTGTGTGTGTGTGTGTGTGTGTGTGTGTGTGTGTGTGTATATATATATATATATATATGTATATATATATTTATATATATGTAGCTTCATATTTCTGTTTTTATTTATGTTTATATAGTGTATTTGTGTCTGCTATGTAAATTTACCGTTTTAATGCATTTACTCAAGGCAAAAAAATGAAGGTTTTCTAGTTGTTGAAGAAAAGATATTTTGCTGCCATGTTGGAGTTATTCCTTAAACACTTTGTTATGAAATGTTTATCTCCTATTTATGTTAAGCATTGCAATTCAGTCATATACTTTTATTTTAATTTAATAATAATTGTTCTGTATTAATAGAATCATAAATGTTACTGGTTAGTAGTAGGTGAAATGAAAGTTCTAATTATTTTGTAATACCAGGTATACACATATTGGTAATGGTTCTGATTATTGCTAGAAGTTTCCTCTACTTCAGCAATGTCTACACAGACCAAAGCACCACATCCAAGCTGGGTTGAGCATGGGGGCTGTGCAGACATCAGCTACACTGAAAAATATTGAGTTTAATTCCATTACAGCAAACTGCAATGCTTCAGGCCACCCAGAATAACATATTGGATTAAACAATGAATTCCCAAACCATAGAACTAAAAACAATTATAGAGTCACATTCATGCAACTAATCATTGATGTGAATATTTCATTGGAGGTTAGAATGGTCACATGAGCCTGATTGTGTTGTCATGGCAGTATAATACCAGAAGCAGATCAGCACATCAGTATCTGGACCACCCACTCCTCCAAAAACACTGTGGTGCCCCTGAATGTATCCATTCAGGAATGTCCAGTACTAGATGCAACCATTTATTAAACCTGCACAGCAAGACATGCACCTTAATAACTTTTCCAGGATAGAGACTTTCTCAACTTTGCTATAGCTTTGCAAGGAATACTTCATCAAGGCTCAGTTATATACATTTACACAGTAACATGCGCAACACCACAGAAAAAGACAGCAGACTGATTCAGAAAATGAAGCAAATATGGGGTGGAAATGTGCTGACATCAGTAGAAAATGATTAATAAATGTAAGAGAAGTTATAAGTAATGAATTGCTTTCAGCCATGTTATACAAACAAGTGGAATGAATAAGAAACTGCTGTTTTCTCCTTTTTTTTCTTATCTCCACAGCTGAAGAGGACATAACATATAATGCACAACAGCAGCAGCCGAGAGCGACAAGCCTAGTGCAGGCACTCAAGTATGAGACATATGAAGAGCTATATAAAAAGATATGCCCTGAAACTGCTGTATTCATTAGTGCAATACCAATTTCATTCTGCTAGGTCACAGTCCATCAGTCCACACTCAGTATAATAAAACCAGAGACATGAATGTCATGTATTATAATCAACTACCGAAGTAGAAGCAAATTTATTACTTCAATAATGCCTGCTGTGGTAGTAAAAGCATTGACTGTCACTAAAACAGCTAGTGTTTGACTTTTTACTGCTGCAGTAATCCATAAAGTAATGCAGTTAGTACTTCATATAGTATAGCAAGCATTAATAACAATTACCATCAAAAAACATTTATCAAAATACAGTCACTCAAGTACCCAAAGAGAAATGTGCAACACTGCTTAAAAGGAAAATTTTAATAAAATAATAAATGTTTAATTTAATTTTATTAAATACATTGCAAAGTTTTCAAAATGTTTGGGTTCATTTCTTGTCTCAATTTCTCTCTGTCTGTCTCCCTCCTTTTCTCTTTCTCCCTTTTATGTTACTTTTTCCCACAGTTCCAGACAGCCGTTTTCTGGGTCAGCCACAGGTCTCCCAGGTGAGACAATGCTCATTATCTCTTCACAGGGTGAGGTAGGCTGTTGGCAACATGTCTTAACTTGCAACCATTTTCTTTAATTTGTTGTAATTGCTATCATGTCTAAGCTATGGCTGAAAAGGGTTCTTGGAGTAGTCTACCTACCTGATTAAAAAAATAAATAAAAATAAAATAAATATTTATATTATATATTATATTATATATTATAGTCTTTCTATATAGTGCTTCTTTTGAAGAACTCATGCCCCTTTTATTCACTCTTCTCTATACTGTCTTTGTTCTACTTGTCCCAGTAAAATGATGTTTAAAGAGATAACAACTTCTTGTTGGCTATGAACAGTAATTGTCTCTTTGTGTTTGTAGTCTGCCTGCCAACTTTTTCACACTGCTTAATTACCTCTAAGTTGTCTGATATGAGCATCCCTCGATCCAGCATGAGTACCTCTAAGATCTGATATGAACCCCCCAAAATCCCTTCAGGTTTTGTTGTTTCCACTGATCACCTTTATTTGTGCATTCTTTTCACAGTTTACTACATTTGTTCCCACTGATCACCTTTAGTTGTGCATTCTTTTTCACAGTTTACTATTTGTTGTTCTCACAAGCCACGGTGGTATAGCGGTGGTGTTGTTGCCTCACAGCAAGAGGTTCTCCTGTTCGATTCTCGGCTGGAGTGCCTTCTGTGTGGAGTCTGCATGTCCTCCCTGCAGTCGAGAGGCCTCTGAAAGACATGTGTGAATGGGTGTGCCTTTACTGAAGGTTGGACGTCGGCCTGGCAACTCGGCACCTTAAAAATCTACTGCCAATAATTAGCGAACCGGAGTTCTGCTGTGGTGACCCCTAACCGGAAAAAGTCAACAAAAAAACTATTTGTTGTTCCCACTGATCACCTTTAGTTGTGCATTCTTTTCACAGTTTACTATTTGTTGTTCCCCCTGATCACCTTTAGTTGTGCATTCTTTTCACAGTTTACTATTTGTTGTTTCCACTGATCACCTTTAGTTGTGCATTCTTTTCACAGTTTACTATTTGTTGTTCCCACTGATCACCTTTAGTTGTGCATTCTTTTCACAGTTTACTACTTCCCAGTCATACGGTGTTGCATTTTACAACACAATATTTATGCTTTTAGGATTTACACCATTCTTCCAGTTTTGCCAAATTCCTTTTTCTACTGTCACCTCTTCTTCTGTAGGATCATACTGTAGATATTTACATCATCAGCAAAAAATAAAAATCATACTTTTACTTTAATACCATCCTTGTCACTTACAAAGGCAGTGAATGAGGTCAGCCCCAGTTTAAGTTACAAGCCCTAGTATGATTCCTTTTGAGTGCCACTGGTTAACACAATTTCATCTAAAGCAGACTTTATTCTTTAAGGACTTATCTAATGCAATGATATTTTAAGTATGTCCTTCTTCCTTCATGTAACACATATAGGATAAATGTGAGAGCTTATAGTTTACTATTAAAATTATTTATAAACCAAGGAAAAACCACTAAAACCAATACCAAAAACCAAGAGAAAGCAGTTAGGGCACACAGTGACAAGGCAGCTTGTAGAAGAAAAAAGTATTTATGCACAATAACACAAATGCTTTCGTCCTGCTGCAGGACAAAAGCACTTGTGTTATTGTGCATTGAAAACTTTTTTTCTTCTACGAGCTGCCTTGTCACTGTGTGCCCTAACTGCTTTCTCTTGGTTTTTATTAAAATTATTTATCAACATAAATAGAAAAAGGGACATTTTTGACAGTCAGAATTTACCAAGGCTTCAAAACCAACTACCTCTGCATTTATGTAAAATGAGTGTGGGCAGTTTCATGAAGAAAGTAAATGCCTGCACTGGAGACAGAAAATATAGGCAGGTTTGACAATAGTTTGACAGATTTGAAGCTATTTCAAGGCTAGAGTCATTGCAAACATTCCCACACTGTCAGTATCCTCCCTTAAGCTGAACCTCCTTTCTGCAGAAGGACCGTACCAAGTCAATCCTGAAGTAAGTTTCTGGACACCCACCCAGTTATCTAGGTTACGGTTACAGAAAGATAATGAGTCACAGCGCTTCCCATACAAGAGAAGTGTATCCTGTGACATTACTATGAAGGCCGTAGGCTTACTCACTCTTACTCTTCTATACATACTAATATTCCAGGCCCGGGCAATAATGTCCTGCTAGCCTCACAATATGTAAGCAATAATGTCCAACAGGGTGT
Organism: Protopterus annectens; assembly: GCF_019279795.1. Lineage (NCBI taxonomy): Eukaryota > Metazoa > Chordata > Ceratodontiformes > Protopteridae > Protopterus > Protopterus annectens. The sequence continues at coordinate 1,653,961,441 of NC_056741.1, read as the reverse complement.
GTGTTAATGTATAATTAACACCTGCCCAGGGCTGTTATCAGGCCTGATGCCTACGACATCAATTACACATTGACACCCACACCCTGGAGGGCATTACTGTGCTTAGAGAATGGTCTGTCTGTAAAATTGTTGTGTTTTACTTAATTATTTTTTTAAGTACTATATTATTTTGTTTTATATATTTTTGATGTAAAATAGTTCCTCCGCCTAATGTTTCAAACTTTCTGTAGTATGTGTTAATGGTGTTGGAGAAGGCATTTTACATTAAAAATATATAAAAAAAGAATATTGTACTTAAAAAAATAAGTATGTAAAACAACACATACACACACACACACACACACACACACACACACACATATATATATATATATATATATATATATATATATATACACACACACACACACACACACACACACACACACACACACACACACACACACACACACACACATTCACTCACACAAGAATAGCTCTCAACCTCTTAGCACAAAAAATCTGGACAAAGTCAAAAACAGGGACAAATTTTAAATATTGTTCTAATAAACTTAGAAAGTTTCTAGAATAAAAGGTCTTGTATTACAATGCATTTTCTGAAAGATATAAAGCCTCAAACTCAAATGCCTGTCAATATTTAATGAAATCACTCCTCACTGATTTGCCACAAAGCTTCAGAAAACCACAAATTTTATGGAACCGACAAAAAATATAAGGCAAAAATCTGGACATTCTGTGAAAATTTGGGCAGTTGAGAGTTATGCATACATGACTGCTCTCTCTCTTTGCTTTCATACACACATTCACTCACACATGATCACTCTCACTCTCTCTCATTCTCACACACACACACACACACACACACACACACACACACACACACACACACACACACACACACACACACACACACACACACACACACACACACACAGTTTCTACTGCTTTCATACACGCATTCATTCACACAAGATCGCTCTCACCCTCTCTCGATCTCTTTCACACACAGTCTCTTCTGTTTTTATACATGCATTCACTCACACATGCAGACAGAAACATAAACACACTCATACACATACATACAGACATGGGCCTACTTCATAGGATTGTAATTTCAGAACATCAAACCTCTGATCATCAAAGACCAGAGGATCAAAGTTCCGAAATATCAAACTTACAAAAAACCCCCCAAAAATCTAAAGATCAAAGTTCCGAAATATCAAACCTACAAACAAACAAAAAAAAATCTAAAATGTGAAAACTTCTGCTTTCATGTTTTTGCAGGCGGTGCAAGCTAGCTGCACCCCCCACACCCCCTGCTACTTAAATATACCAACTCCGAGACTGCACTACAGTGAAGAGAATGGCAAAGTTCCCGTTCCATACTGTACGGTGATCTCCATTCACAAGGTTTGATATTTCAGAACTTTTATCTACTGGTCTTCGATAATCAGAGGTTCAACATTCTGAAATTTCTATCCTATGAAGGGCATCTGCACACACATACACTTTTTTCTGTTTATTTTTTTTACATTTGCTAAACAGCAAAAGTGCTGTTTAGTGAGTGTAAAGTAATGGCAGGCATTAGTTGTTTTTTGCAGTCTGAGCTCTACAGCAGCTTGATATGCTGCCCTGAATTGCAGACTAATTTTTCAGCGGGCATCACTTGTACATTAATACCATGCTGGAGAACATTCATTCTCCAGTGAGGGTGCTGATGTATAGGTTCATAGGTTCATAGGTGTGTACTGGGCTAATGGCCCTTTAGCCTTTACAAGCCAAGCCGAAAAAATTGCTCTAGTGCTATGCCATCCAATGTTAGTACACAGTGCCTCTATCTAGTGGGGTGAACTTTCTGTTACACATCCACTCGTTGAGATTTCTCTTGAAGATGGCCAGTGAGGTGCTCTGCTTGACTTGAATGGGAAGCTTATTCCAGGGTATGGGCAGTCTCTGGGTGATGAACCTGTCCCTCCAGCATGTTCTGTTGATTGTGGTAATGAGGTTGTGATCTCTGGAGCATGTGGCATCGGGGGATTGGGATTCCTTTAGGTGTAGAATTTCAAGTAGGGCTAGGTCGGACATGGCTTTGTAAGTCAAGCAGAGATCACCTCTAAGTAGACGATAAGAGACTGAGAACAGCTGAAGTTTCTTGAGTCTGTCCATGTAGGACATGTGTTTAAGGCCTAGGATCCTTTTTGTGAGGTACTTTTGTGGCCTGTCCAGCAGTTGTAGGTGTCTGGTCAGATACATGCAAAGCAGGGTGTTTTATTCGATGACTGATCTAATGAGGGATGAGTAGAGAGGGATGATGACCTCTTTCTTCCTGGATGCAAAACCTTTGGTTATGAGATGTGCCACATAGAAGGACTTTCTGACCACCAGGTTGAGGATGTTGCTTCCTCTAGTGGGGGTCAGAATGAGCTGGTCCAGGGCATTGGAAATGATGAATTCCAGGAAGCATTAGGCCGGTACATTGGTACTTGAATAGTTTTCCCAGTTGATGGAAGTGTAGTTGAAGTCACCCAGTATGAGAGTATTGAGTTGGACCTTGGTAGATTCCAGGGTGCTTAGGAACTTGGAGTGAGAGTCTAGGGACATGGTTGGGGCTCTGTAGCAGGCTATGACTTGTATCGCCATCTTACCTAGTATTAGTTGCACCTGGAGTATCTTGGATGCATTATGCTGGGTTACTAGGCTAGAGGTGTGCATATCCTTTATGAATATGGAGACACTTCTGCCTTTGGAGCTTCTGGAAGTATTCTGGGGCAGAAAGGTATGGAATGAGTTGTAGCTTGGGAGTGCAGGGGTACTTCCTGCCTCTTTAAACCAGGTTTCCATCACAGCACAAATGTTGACATTCTCCATTTTGAGGAGAGCTTCGAGCGAGTGCATCTTGAGATTGAGACTTCTAGCATTGAGCAGCATGACCCTCGGATTGCATTTGTTTGTAGCTGTTATGGTGGAACTTTGGTCTTTGGAACACCGCCTAAGAAAGGCACTATAGGGTGGCAAGAGCCTTAGTCAGTAGCCAGAATCCCAGGAGTGACAGATGCAGACCGTCTCTGGCAAAGCATCGAGGTCTACCTATCATGTTGTCCCAGGCAGACAGACACTGGATCCCCTTAGAATGACACCAGAAACTTAGCCAATTATTGAAGTCAATCATTTTCTGCTTGTACTATGGTATAATTCTGGGTGATGGTAGAATACTGCTCAGGGCTATGGTCATACCTGCCTGGGCCACATAATATGAGAGTTCCATCACATCTCTTTTCATGTAGTCCAGGGAGGTACATCTCAGGTCATTCACACCCACTTGGACAATGACTGAGTCATATTTGTACTTGTTGTGGAGTGACCTGAGTGCATGCATTATGTGGTGGATCCTGGCACCTGATAGGCAACTGACTGTCACCTCCTCCTTGTTCAAGTCTAGTGAGTGGGACATCAGTATGCCTCACACTTAAGTCTCCTATGATTAGTACATTGGGCAGAGTGTTTTGCCGTAAGGGCTTAGGTTGGGGGGCACACTGTAGTGGTGAGCTATGTGTTCTGTGGTTGATGTTTTGTTGTAGTGGTCAAAAGCTGGGTGTATGGTTTGTGTTTCTATGTGTGAGTTGCGATGGTTGGTGTTTTGAAGGGCTGTGTGTTCCACATAGTGTATTGCCAGTGTTGACCTTCTCCTCTTGACCAGCTAGTCCAGTCATGGCTGGAGAGTGCACAGCTTCCAGTTTGGTGATATAAGTGCATCTCTCACATGTATGAGTGTTGAGAGGTAAGAGGAGAGGGTTGTCTGTGTACATGAGACAGTTGGCACACTGTCTTAGAATGCCCAAGTGCACCAGATTAGCAGGAGAAAACACAGGAAATTGCCATACAATCATACCAGGAGAGGTGGTCATAACTAATAAGTACTGGTGCTGTTACTGTGTAGGAACAAATAGAGTTGATAGCACCTAAGTGTGCTACAATAAATCCTATAAGAGCTTGTTAAAGTGGAAGTCGAGTAAGCTAATTGAAGTGCAAGAAGTAAAACAACAAGCACATTCTATGGAAAAAACTGAAGAGCAGACTTTTTGGCACCGGTAACAGTTTACCTCAACTAAGCACCGCTGCGCCCAGCTTAAACAAGCACAAACCCATGCAAAAAAGGGCTTTTAAACCAGAAAGTTGAAAGGGATGGAAAAACTGCCCAAACAGCCAATACATTACAATTTCTGGGTCAGAAACCACTCCTCTTGTGGTAGATAGGATACCTGGTGCTTACCACTCCCACTGATAAGCTAGAAGGCTTCCCTCCAACACAGAAAGGTCTGAGGGACTCGGAAACTTACAAGCAGTCCTGGATGCAGCAAAATATGTATCTGAGCTAGACTAGTTACAGGAAAGGTGGGAAACAAGCTTAGATCTTTTTTTTTTTTTACAGAAAAGCAGCTAAAACAGCAGTAAAAACACTTTAAATGCAGTGCAAGCTAGCACACATGAGTGTGTAGCAATATTAAGGCAAATACAGTTTAAATAAATGCATTTAAATTAAAAAAAGACTAAAAACAAGTGCAGAAAGCAGTAAATTATGAAAAAAATCTAAATGGAGGCACTAAGAGTATATCTTTTCCCTTCCTGTTGCTCTTGTAGTCTGCATGGCACCAGATCTGGATCTGCAGTGCTTAAACAAATGCAAACCCATGCAAACATGGGTTTTAAAACCAGAAAGTTGAAAGGGATGGAAAAATTACCCAAACAGCCAATAAACTACAATTTCTTGGGCAGAACCACTCCTTTTGTGGTAGATAGGCTACCTGGTGCTTACCACTCCCACTGATAAACTAGAAGGCTTCACTCCAACACAGAAAGGTCTGGGGGACTCAGAAACTTACAAACAGTCTTGGATGCAGCAACATATGTATCTGGACTAGATTGGTTACAGGAAAGGCGGAAAACAAGCTTATAACTTTTTTTTATAGAAAAGCAGCTAAAACAACAGTAGAAACACTTTAAATGCAGTGCAAGCTAGCACACTTGAGCGTGTAGCAATATTAAGGCAAATACAGTTTAAAAAAATGCAGTTAATTTAAAAATTGACTAAAAACAAGTGTAAAAAGCAGTAAATTCTGAAAAAATAAAAATGGAGGCACTTAGAGTATCTCTTTTTCCTTCCTGTTTCTCTTGTAGTCTGCATTACACCGAATATGAATCTGCAGAGCTTAAATAAGTGCAAACCCTCACAAACCTATGCTTTTAAACCAGAAAGTTGAAAGAGATAGAAAAACTGCCCAAACGGCCAATAAACTACAATTTCTGGGCCAGATCCCCTCCTCTTGTGGTAGATAGGCTACCTGGTGCTTACCACTCCCACTGATAAGCTAGAAGGCTTCCCTCCAACACAAAAAGGTTTGTGGGACTCAGAAACTTGCAAACAGTCCTGGATGCATCAAAATCTGTATCTGGACTAGACTAGTTACAGGAAAGGTGGTAAACAAGCTTAGAACTTTTTTTGTTTTGCTTTTTTTACAGAAAAACAGCTAAAACAGTAGTGAACACTTTAAATGCAGTGCAAGCTAGCACACGAGTGAGTAGCAATAGTAAGGCAAATAAAATTTAAATAAATGCAGTTAAATTAAAAAAAATGATTAAAAACAAGTGCAGAAAGCAGTAAATTATAAAAAAATCAAAATGGTGGCACTTAGAGTATCTCTTTCTCCTTCCTGTTGCTCTTGTAGTCTGCAGAACACCAAATCTGGATATGTGGAGCTTAAGCAAGTGCAATCCCATGCAAACAAGGACTTTTAAACCAGAAAATTGAAAGAGATGGAAAAACTACCCAAACAGCCAATAAACTACAATTTTTGAGCCAGAACCACTCCTCTTGTGGTAGATAGTCTACCTAGTGCTTGCTTACCACTCCCACTGATAAGCTAGAAGGCTTCCCTCCAACACAAAAAGGTCTGGGGGACTCAGAAACTTACAAACAGTCCTGAATGCAGCTAAATTTGTATCTGGACTAGGCTAGTTACAGGAAAGGTGGGAAAGAAGCTTAGAACGTTTTTGTTTGTTTTTTTTTTTTACAGAAAAGCAGCTAAAACAGTAGTAAAAATACTTTAAATGCAGTGCAAGCTAGCACACTTGAGTGTGTAGCAATATTAAGGCAAATACAGTTTAAATAAATGCAGTTAACTTAAAAAAGGACAAAAAATATGTGCATAAAGCTGCAAATTATGAAAAAATCAAAATGGAGGCACGTAGAGTATCTCTTTCTTCTTCATGTTGCTCTTGTAGTCTGCATGACACCAAATGTGGGTCTGTGGAGCTTAAACAAGTGCACACCCAAGCAAACATGGGCTTTTAAACATGAAAGTTGAAAGGGATGGAAAAACTGCCCAAATGGCCAATAAACTACAATTTCTGGGCCAGAACCACTCCTCTTGTGGTAGATAGGCTACCTGGTGCTTACCACTCTCACTGATAAGTTAGAAGGCTTCCCTCCAACACAGAAAGATCTAGGGGACTCAGAAACTTACAAACAGTCCTGAATACAGCAAAATCTGTATCTGGACTAGGCTAGTTACAGGAAAGGTGGGAAAGAAGCTTAGAACTTTTTTGTTTTCTTTTTTACAGAAAAGCAGCTAAAACAGCAGTAAAAACACTTTAAATGCAAAGCAAGCTAGCACAATTGAGTGTGTAACAATATTAAGGCAAATACATTTTAAATAAATGAAGTTAAGGGATGGAAAACTGCCCAAATAGCCAATAAACTACAATTTCTGGCCCAGAAGCCACCCCTCTTGTGGTAGATAGGCTACCTGGTGCTTACCACTCCCACTGATAAGCTAAAAGGCTTCCCTCCAACACAGAAAGTTCTGGGGGACTTAGAAACTTACAAACATCCTTGATGCAGCATAATCTGTATCTGGACTAGACTAGTCACAGGAAAGGTGGGAAACAAGCTTAGAACTTTTTTTACAGAAAAGCAACTAAAACAGCAGTAAAAACACTTTAAATGCAGTGCAAGCTGTGCAACAATATTAAGGAAATACAGTTTAAATAAATACAGTCAAATAAAAAAGTGACTAAAAACAAGTGCAAAAAGCAGTAAATTATGAAAAAATCAAAATGGAAGCACTTAGAGTATCTCTTTCTCCTTCCTTTTGCTCTTGTAGTCTGCAGGATGCCAAATCTAGATCTGCGGAGCTTATACAAGTGCAAACTCACGTAAACACAGGTTTTTAAACCAGAAAGTTGAAAAGGATGGAAAAACTGCCCAAATGGCCAATAAACTACAATTTTTGGGCCAGAAACCACTCCTCCTGTGGTAGATAGTCTACCTGGTGCTTACCACTCCCACTAATAAGCTAGAAGGCTTCCCTCCAACACAGAAAGGTCTGGGGGACTCAGAAACTTACAAACAGTCCTGGATGCAGCAAAATCTGTATTTGGATTAGACTACTTACAGGAAAGGCAGGAAACAAGCTTAGAACTTTTTTTTTTTTTTATAGAAAAGCAGCTAAAACAGCAGTAAAAACACTTTAAATGCAGTGCAAGCTAGCACACTTGACTGTGTAGCAATATTAAGGCAAGTACAGTTTAAATGAATGCAGTTAAATTTAAAAAATGACTAAAAATAAGTGCAGAAACCAGTAAATTATGAAAAAATCAAAATGGAAGCACTTAGAGTATCTCTTTCTCCTTCCTTTTGCTCTTGTAGTCTGCAGGATGCCAAATCTGGATCTGCTGGAGCTTAAATAAGTACAAACCCATGAAAACACAGGCTTTTAAACCAGAAAGTTGAAAGGGATAGAAAAACTGTCCAAACAGCCAATAAACTGCAATTTCTGGGCCAGAAACTACTCCTCTTGTTGTAGATAGGCTACTTGGTGCGTACTACTCGTTTGCCCATTCTGTAAACCAAAACAATCATTCCCATAATAGGTGTCCAAGTTGTTCTTATAGGTATCTAAACTAGTGATTGTTTAATATAATTTGGTTATCTATTCCATGTGTCAGCTACTCTCTTAGAGAACCAATTAGTATATCTCTCATTTCTATATAATTTCCTGCACAGGTTGTCTGATAATTCTTTACCACTCTTTGATAATCTCAAACAGTCCCAGATGTTTCTAAATGTTATATATATCTGAATAAAGTCTCCTTTTAATAATTCTGTGGGAAACACCATATACATTCAGTCTTTCATAATAACTTAAAAGCTTAAAAGTTCACATCCACTGATGCCTTTGTTGCATTTCTGTACTCTTTACAAATGTATTCATGCTAGTTTTCTTATAAGGTTTCCATATTATTATTTTTTAGTCTAGTTTGGGTTTGATGTAACTTACAAACAATGATTTGATCATTTCTGATTTCTTAGGTTTTGTAAATCTGTTTATACAGCCTATAGTTTTATAACTATCATTAACCAACTGGTCGATATGAATAGAAAAATCTCAAAGCTGGATCTACCTACATACCCAGTCTACAGTTTCAACCACTGTATGCTGTATTAAATATTCACCTTTCAGTTTATGTCTCCCAAATCTCATATACTTAGTTTTTGATGCATTTATCAGCATGTTATTCTCCTGTGCCCAAATGATCGATTTAGTCAGGTTCTTCTTTTACAGACATACCCTGTGTGTAACAAATGTAATCAGTTAACCCATTTTCAAGTTCTCTACATATACACTATAGAGCACCTGAGATGAAAAAGATTGGTCTGAAAGATAAAACATAAGCAAGTATGGGCCTAGGACAGAGCCCTGTGGGACACCCTGAGTGTAACCTCAAATTTCACCTGGGCAATTGTTGTTTGATACTTGCCATGTCCTATTTAGCTATCCATCTTACCAAGAGTACATAAATACCTAGTTGTTCTAATTTCCTGATAACCGTTTTGTGTATGACCCTACTAAAGGTTGAAGATAAGTCTATATAAATTACATCATGGCAAACTTTCTGACTTATAGCTATTATATTATTATAGAACATCATGGTACAGGTAGTTGTAGAACTATTTACAATATATGGATGCTGATATATTGTTTCAAGTCCCAGTCTTTTCAGTTCTAACAATAATTTATGCAAAATAACCTTCTCTATTATTTTTACACAATAAAAAAGTAAACATATGGGTCTATATGACTCTAAGTTTGTCCTGTTACCTTTTCCCTTAAAGATGGGTTTAACAAGTGCATGTGTCCAGTCTTGAAGATTCTTTCTATAATTAAATGACTTAAAGAATAACAGATATAATGGCATTGTAAGTTCATGCTGAAATGTTCTTAGGTCATTATTACTAATTCCATCTCCTCCCATTGCCTTTTTGGGTACAGTTTACATAGTTCTTTCTCAATATAATAGTTTATAGGTAATTACTTGGCTAACAACTCCAAAGGGCCTTTTAACCCTAGCTAGGATGGTGCAGTGGTGCAGCAGTAGCATTGTCACCTCACAGCAAGAGGTTCTCTGGTTCGATTCTCAGTTGGGGTGCCTTCTGTGTGGTGTCTGCATGTCCTCCCTGTGTTCATGTGGGTTTCCTCCGGGTGCTCCGGTTTCCTCCCACATTACAAAGACATGCGTCTGGAGCATTTCTCCCCAGGCCTCCGCTGAAAATTGGCTTCGTTCCAAGTCAGACATTCCCAGTTAACAAATGTTAAATAAATAAATAAATAAAAATAAATAAATCTATGCTTCCCAAATGTATCTGACAAGTTATGATACCTTAGGGTTATTTTAAGGGATATCTATAGTCTTGGGCATAGGTGTTCAAGCATTTATAGGCTGTCTATGCCTACTAGAGACATAGGTGCCAGACAAAGGTTACATTTCCAGTTCACCATCCACCAGTCCAAGTTGTGCTTGAATTGGGCTTGGGCAGACCTCTGCTTTACATGGAAGGGAAGCCTGTTCCAAAGACAGGGTAGTCTCTGAGATGCACATATATCCATCTAACATGTTCTATTTATGTTGCAGATGAAGTTTAGGCCCTTAGATTAGGTAATTCAGATGCTATATGTTTTGTGTCTGTGTAAAAGGTCCATCAGTGGGATCAGGTGATAGTTTGTAGGCCATGCATAGATCACCTCTAAGCATTCTGTAGGAGACCATGTACAGGGATAGGGCTTGGCTGTGGTCTGTGAAGGGCATGTTGTTTATGCCCTGTATTCTTTTTGTGAGGAACCTCTATGAATGCACCAGTTGTTGCATATGGCTGCTCAGGTATATACCAAAAGTGCATTGTACTCAATGATTGATCTGCTGAAGAAAGAGTACAGTGGAACAATGACATCCTTAGACCTAGATGCTATATCGTTTCCTTATAAGTTGTGCAACATAGAATGATTTTCTTACCACTGCAGACACATGATGAACAAAGTGAACAGCATAAAACAAACTCGACTGCCACTCCTGGAATGTACAAAACATTTAATATTAAAACAATAAAAGCCAATAAAAGAAGGTAAGTGCTTTCACGGCTGATAGTCACTTCTTCCGACCCTAAAACATCAACAAAAGTGCTTCAGTACTTAAAATGCAAACTGACGAATAAAAAAACAAAACAAGTCACGTCTCCTTCTACAGATGAGGTAACCTGAGCTCATTCATAGAACTCCATTCTTAAAACTTCATTCATTAAGAGGTAACCAATAAAATCAATGCCTTAAGCCACGTGCTCGCAAGACTGGTTTGATAGATAAAGTGTCATTCAAACCAGGAGGCAAATCACCTTTAAGTAAAATGATCCAGCTGAGCTCAGTACATTCTGTAATATTTTTAAAGTCACCCCCCTCTAGTGGTTCATTCAATAATCTCTAAAACAGTAAATTTAAAACAATGTGCAGGGCCAAAGTCAACAGCATGTCTAGCTAAAGCATTGGTGGATTTCTTATTCTGAATGTCACCTATATGTTCTAGAACTCTCTCTTTCAATATTCAGTTGTTTTGTCCAACATAAAAGCTACTACAGGCTTGGCACTTAGCATAATAAATCACATTTAAACATTTACAATCAACATAAAATACCAAAATAAATATTATAATTCAGAGAAGGATGTTCAATGAAGCTCGTACATGCTTGGCAGGATTGGCATGGAAAAGTGCCAGTGCGATCAGAGTGGAAGGATCTGACACATTTAGATTATTTGTAAAATAATTCTCATTTTAATGACTTGTTATGGAAAGACAACTTTGGTACAGGTCCCAATGCCTTCTTGATCGTATAGTCGGTCATAAACACTGGCCAATTCTTCTTTATGATCTCACATGTCACTCCTACATTACTGGAATATGTAAGCACAATGTGAGGGATGGCAGCATGTTTAACAGATGAACAGGATACAGCTTCATCATGTTCTTTGAAGTATGGCTGTGCAATGGTATCATCAGGTGTACCTCAGTAGCCGCTTTGAGTACCTCTGTATGTGAATAACTTCTTGACATAAAACAATTAGACATATGATTTTTTTATTTATTTGACATTTGTTTACCGGGGTGGTCTGACTGGGTCTACAGAACCTGTTTTCAGCAGAGGCCCGGGGAAAAAAGCTCCACATACAGTACAATACAAATACAGTATAATACAATACAATAAAAATTACATTAGAAATACAATACAGAAATAAGTTGAAAGAACAAACTATGTTACAAGCTGTTACAATATATACTACACATCTACACAACTCTATAGAGTTAAAACATTATAGACAATAATAGTCACTCTCACCATACATGATGTAGAATAATGTCCAAAAAATAGTACGTAGGTAGTGCAATGTGTGACATTGACTGTTGTAGTACATGAAAAATAGAATGTTAGTTTCAGTTAGGAAAATAATAGCCAGAAAGTTCATGATGCAGAAAGACAGTGAGAGAGTTAAGAAGAATAGAAGCAATACGGCCTGAGCAGTAGAAACAGAGAAGGAGTTAGGAGAGCCTTAGGATCTTGCAGACTGTGACTGATTGAAATGTGACAGATGAGGAGGATGAGGCTAGTGTGGAAGAAGAGGAAGAACTGAACATTAGGCAGGCTTTATGCAGGAGCAGAGCCATGTATTTCTGAGATGATTTTTTAAAGAAGCTTTGAAATGGGTTAGGCCAGGCATAGAGCTGGTAGCTATCCAAAGGGTCATCAGCACTGCTATCCTGGCTGTGAAGCTACGATGTTCTTAAGAGCTGTGCCTTCAATACATTTTGAGTTACATGTTTAGGATGAGTGACTCCTAAAAAAGTTGTTGTGGTGTGTGAATACTCAATGAAGGACAAGATGCTATCAGACATACCTCTCCATACTAAAAAGACATCATCAACAAAATGTCTGTAGTAACTGTTATCAATAAAAGGATCATTAGAAAAATATTCTCAAATTCCCATTGTGCTAAAAGTAGAGTCACATAGGAGTTGGCACAAACTGTCCCCATTGCCACCACAACACAAAGCAGATAAAATTCATCTTTGAAAATAAACATATTATTCTCCAGAATAAGTTCAAGTGGCATACATGTCAGCATCACTCTGTTTGTGGAGAAATTGCTGCTTCTAGACAAAAATGCTCTCACGCATTCAATACCAAAATCATTTGGTATAACAGTAAATAATGAATTTATGTCAAGCGTAACAAGAAGCAAATGTTCAATGTCCTCCAAGTCTTTACACCACACATACAGGTCTTGTAAAAACTTTTGATGTCCTTCAGGAAACTGGGTACACCATCTCGAATAGGGTACAGTGTTCTTTTCACAAAAATAGATAATTCAGTCACCCAGCCTCTACTAGAGACAATTGGCCGTATGGGGGGGGGGGGGTGTCATTTAAATTTTTATGTACCTTAGGTAAAGTGTATAAAATAGGGAGAGGTACAACTGGATGCTCAATAGAAAATACTTGTACATACCTAAGGAGGTGTAATTTATTATGCTAAGTGCCAAGCCTGCAGTAGCTTTTATTTTAGAAAAATCAACCGAATGTTGAAAGAGAGTTCTAGAACATATAGGTGACATTCGGAATAAGAAATCCACAAATGCTTTAGCTAGACATGCTATTGACTTTAGCCCTGCTCATTGTTTTAAATTTACTGTTTTAGAAATTATTGATCGAACCACTAGGGGATAAGATTAAAATATTATGGAATGTTCTGACCTCAGATGGATCATTTTACTTAAAGCTGATTTTCCTCCTGGTTTGAATGAAACTTTATCTATCAAACCAGTCTTGCGAGCACGTGGCTTGAGACATTGATTTTATTGGTTACCTCTTAATGAATGAAGTTTTTATGAATGGAGTTCTATAAATGAGCTCAGGTTACCTCATCTGTAGTAGGAGACATGTGGCTTGTTTTGTTTTTTGATTAGTCAGTTTGCATTTTAAGTATTGAAGTATTTTCATTGATGTTTTATAGTCTGAAGAAGTGGCTATCAGCCGTGAAAGCACTTACCTTCTTTTATTGGATTTTATTGTTTTTATATTAAAAGTTTTGCACATTCCACCAGTGGCGTTTGAATTTGTTGTATGCTGTTCACATTATGTTTTTTGCATTCTCTCGACCTTTACTCTCTAGGACTACCTGTGCTTGATATTCACATGCTGTTCATTCTTCTGGTTAATTAATCAATGCTCAAAAGCACCAACATTATATATCACTTCATTCAGAGCTGTATGCAGTTCCATGGGGGGGGGGGCAGTATGCATCCTTCACATGTATCTAGAAATGTCATGAGAGAACAGAGGATGAGAATCTCCAGGTTAGATAATGTTGACAGTGAATTTGAAGCAGATCTTGAGATGATTCAAGATGAATTTATTGATAGGGGTTATAGCAACAGAGAGGTATGAAACATGGCCACAGAAATTAGGTGACCGAGATCAGATCATGCCCATCCTTATTTTTCTAGGAAACAAGTAGAGTGTAGGTCGTCTGACAACTCTCAACAGAGGGTCAGTTTTACATTGCATTATTTCAGCAATGTAGACATGATTTGTGAGGTGATCAAGAAAAAATGGTTGATTTTACTATGGGATGATAAATTTAAGTGCATTGTAGGTGAACGCCAGTGTTTTCATTTTAAAAACAAAAATTCTCTGAAGAGATTTGAAGATCAGAGTGCAAGTGATGTGTATGCTGTATCTTTAAGAAGCATGTCAAGGCTATACGTTCACATATAAATTCCAGACATGTACAATACCTAATGCTATTTTGAAAGACCAGCCAGGGAGAGAGCATGCAAGATTGCAGTTGTTAGTTTGTATATAAATTACTTAAGTTAAAGTCAATAAACTTCTTTAGTGATGTGTTTCTATAAGCTAAAGCTGCTTAAACTGAACCCACAAGGACTCTTCTATTGTGCCCTAGATAGGAGAGTGACATGGTGTCAGAACCGGGATCGAAGAGAATAATATTCAGATCCATGAGGTGCAGAGACGACCGTGAAGGTAAAACTGAGAGAAAAGCGCACAAACAGAGACAGAAAAAAATCAAAGGTAATGAAAAATAGCACAAAGTGTTTATTTGATACAAAAGACAAAAAGGAGCACAAACCACATTATTGAGCAAGCGGAAAACACAAAAAAGTTTGTTAACTAAAGGAAATGTTTAAAATAAAGGTATTTGATCAAACGATTAACAGTAAAGCAAATGTGAGCATGTTTAGAGCATAATGAGTGTGTTTAAGGCAAAACTGGGCACGCTTAGAGTAAAACAAGCACAAGAAAAGTACATTGGACATGAAAAGTGCTTAAATGAGCAAAACGAATATAATAAGGGCAAAATGGGCATATTAAGCAAAAATAAAGCAAGGCAACTGCATGTGTTTTGGCAAAGTGCTGTGTTTTGGCATAACTATGACTTCATATTGTATCAAGGGTGCAACTAAAGTTATTCGAAGTATCTCAAAGTGTGTAAAAGTGTTTACAGAGTGTGCTTATTACTGTGCATGTATTTTAAAGAGTTGTGTGTAAAATGCAACTATTTCATGAAAAAACAAAGTATAGCCATTTTGAAAAGTTTCTTGTGCTGGGTGTGTCTATTCGCAATGTGCTGCCATTACAGAGTGTATCTCGTACTGTAATGAGTTGCCTAGCAAGGTACCGCCATTTTGGGGACATTTCAGTGTGCTGTATGCAGTTATTTGCAAAGTGCAATTACTTCGAAGTATTACTGAGTTTTTGGCAAAAATTGATAGGAAGTGATTTCTTGCAAAAGATGACATTACAAGAGTATTACAGTGCCCGAGAGTTATTCAGCCACATCATAAAGTTGTTGAAATGTTTCTTAAAATGATGATAAATGACTTTAGCAAAGTGATGATAAATGACTTTAGCATTTTAACTTTCAAAACGATATTGCAAAAGTGTAAAGTGCCCGAGAAGTTTATTTCACAAAGTCCAGTTATTCAAAAGTACTACGAGTTTGTCCATTAGCATAATTTCAAGAAGTCCAAAAGGGTTTCTGAAGAAGTTTTGTTATAAAATAAAACAAAAGTGCTAATATTACATTTTAAGTTGTTGAGCTGTATTTGTTGGAATCTCTGTGGCCTTGCGTGTGTTTTTTATCAGTTTGGTTTCTTTTTTGGTTTAGTATACAACACATGGTAAAAAAGCAGGCCCAAGCACGTGGCAGCTACAGGGTTTCCAGAAGCTTTCTAGAAAGTTCTAAGAAAGGAGTGCATTCAAGCTCAGTGCAGTTCAAGCATGAATCAGCAAAACCTGAGTCTAGCTTTATTGTTAACTGTCGCAATTGTGGTACAAATCATGAGTCTAAAAGAGAGGTGCTTAGCATCTGGTCACCATGTTACAAGTGTAAAAAAATTGAACCATTTCCAAAGGTTTTGCAAATCAAGTAAGCCTCACACAGTTGCAAAGAAAGGTCACACAAAAAAGCAAGTTGATCAAGTAGAGCCCAAGTGGTCAGCTTTCTATGTAGATGGTGTATCAGTGCTTGGTGAAAGAGTTGATGTAGTGAATTTATTGACAAGGAGCAAAGTGTTTTGTATTGTCTGGATTAATGGAAAATCCACACAGCTCAAAGTAGACACTGGTTCAAAGTGTAATATTATATCAGCAGATACATTTGCTAAATTAAGAAATAATGAACAACTCAATGTGGCCAATAGTGCAAGACTTGTTGCTTATAGAGGTGAAGAAATTCAAAACAAAGGTTCAATGATGCTTTCATGTTATTTGGCTGAGAACTATTACAACTTGTTATTCTATGTAGTCTGAAGACCAGTGCAATCTTTATTGGGTCTCAAAGATACTTTAAGAATGAATCATCTTTCTTTTGCTAAAGAAGTCCATCACATAAGTGCATTTCTGAGTTCTAATACCACATTGATGGTAGTCCACCTAACACAGAAGGCGTTATAAGAGATCTGGGAACACAGGTTGACAGCAACCTCTCTTTTGATCAACACATTGCCACTGTGGTCAGAAAGTCCTTCTATGTGGCATATTTCATTACTAAGGGTTTTGCATCCAGGAAGAAAGAGGTCATTGTCTCCCTCTACTCTTCCCTCATTAGGCCAATCATCGAGTACAATGCCCCATTTGGCATGTACCTCAGTAGACACCTGCAAAAACTGGAGAGGCTGCAAAAGTACCTCACAAAGAGGATCCTAGGCCTTAAACACTTGTCCTATATGGACAGACTCAAAAAGCTCCAACTATTCTCTGTCTCATATCACCTACTTAGAGGCGATCTCTGCTTGACTTACAAAGCCATGCCTGACCCAGATCTGTTAGAAATGCTACATCTAAAGAAATCCCAATCCCTCTGCACCACACACTCCAGAGACCTCAACCTCATTGCCACAATTAACAGAATATGCTGGAGGGACAGGTTCATAACCCAGAGACTGCCTATGCTATGGAACAGACTTCCCATACATGTCAAGCAGAGCACCTCGCTGACCCTCTTCAAGAGAAATTTTGATGAGTGGATGGGAAGCAAAAAATTCAACCCGGGGATAACACCAGTGGCTCTACTCGACAGAGGCACTAGGAACTAAGGCCAGGTGGCACTATGTCAGTGTAATCCTATGGCTAGGCTTGTAAAGGCCCCAGGGCCATTAGCCTAGTACATACCTATGAACCTATGAAGCCATTTTCTTAGAGTATGCTGATGTTTTCGATGACAAGTTAGGCAAACTTCTAGTTGTGTATTCCATGAAGTTAGACCCAGATATCACTCCAGTAGTCAGACCAGCAAGAATAGTTCCGATAGCTATGCAGGATAAAGTTAAAGCTCAGTTGTATAAAATAGTGCAGCAAGATGTGATTTGTCCAGTCACAGAACCAACTGAATGGGTGTCAGCCATGGTATCCACTCACAAAAAAGACTCAGATGAAGTTAGAATATGTATTGACCCATGAGATCTGAAAAAAGCATTAAAGAGACCGTATCATTTAATGCAGACAGTCGAAGAAGTTGCAGCTCTAATTCCGAATGCTACTGTATTTTCTGTCTTGGATGCAAAGAGTTCATTTTGGCAACTGATGCTTGATCACAAATCCTCATTTCTAAATACTTTTGGTACTCTGTTTGGCAGATACAGATTCCTAAGTATGCCATTTGGAATAAATTCTGCAAGTGAAGTCTTTCAGCATGCAATGGAGCAATTTTTGTTGGGTTATTCTTGTGCCATACTAGTAGATGATTTATTGGTTGGAGGCAATGGTGAAGCAGAGCATAACAGAAACCTCAAGAAAGTTCTAGACAGAGCACATGAAGTAAACTTGAAGCTCAATCCTCTGAAGTGCAAATTCAGACTTCCAGAAGTTATGTACGTAGGTCATTTGTTTATGAGTACAGTTTTGAGACCAGACATGAATAAGCAAGCAGCTATTCTTGAGATGTCATAACAGATAATGTACAAGCTTTACAGCATTTCCAAGGCATGGTTAACTATTTAGACAAGTTTATACCAGACTTCAGTGAGTTGACAGCACCTTTAAGAGAACTAACACGTAAAAATGTTGCATGGTCATGCCTGGAACAGCACCAGAAAGCATTTGAAGACCTCAAGCAGAAAATTACCACCCCACCTACATTAAGATAATATGATGTGAACAAACCAGTTACTCTTTCGTATGATGCTTCACAATTTGGTCTTGGTGCAGTTATACTTCAAGAGGGAAGACCAATAGCCTATGCATCTAGAACACTAACCCAAACTGAGATGCAGTATGCTCAAATTGAGAAGGAGCTTTTGGCAATAGTATTTGCATGTTCCAGATTAAATGATTATATTTATGGTTGAGCTATTCAGATTGAAACTGACCATCAACCTGTAGTTACTATTCTAAAGAAGCCTAAGCATTCCACTCCAGTGAGATTACAAAGAATGACGCTCAAATTGCAAAAGAACAATTTCAAAATGGTCTACAGAAAAGGCAAATTGCTCAATCTGACTAATACCTTATCCAGATCACCCAGAAATATGACAGAATAG
Source organism: Protopterus annectens (assembly GCF_019279795.1). Taxonomy (NCBI): domain Eukaryota; kingdom Metazoa; phylum Chordata; order Ceratodontiformes; family Protopteridae; genus Protopterus; species Protopterus annectens. The sequence continues at coordinate 1,653,943,004 of NC_056741.1, read as the reverse complement.
CTTGATGCAGAAAAGTTTGACTTTGATGTGCTATCAGTGCGTAATTTTTCCACCACTAGATTTAATGAGTTAAGTGATCACACTCAGACTGATCCAATTTTGCAAAAGCTCAATCACTACATTAATGGTGGATGGCAGTCAAAGCAATCTAGTGTACAACCTGAAGTGCAAACCTATTTTCCATACAGAGATGAATTGTTGACGGAAGATGGCATTATTTTCAAAGGTCCTAAAATTGTTGTTCCTGCTTCCTTACAACAAGAATATATCCAGATTTTGCATCGTGGTCACCCATGATCCGCATCCACTAAGAGAAGAGCAAGATAATTAGTATTTTGGCCTTCATTACCAAAAGACACTGATAGAATACTTTTTTCTTGTTTAATATGCAATAGTACAAAACCACATTTGCAAAGAGAACCACTTCAGCTCAGTCCAGTTCCTGAACTACCTTGGTTTACTGTAGCAACTGATATCTTTGAGTGGAACAAGCAACACTATTTGGTTTTGGTAGAATCTTATTCGAACTGGTTTGACATTGATCTACTACCTAACTTAACATCGACTGCTGTTATTACTAAGTTGAAACATCATTTCTCAGTTCATGGTAGTCCACACAAACTTCTTTCTAACAATGGTACTCAATTCACTATCCAATTGTTTCAGAAATTTGCAAAAGAATGGGACTTTGTACATGTTACTAGTAGTCCAGAATATCCTCAGTTAAATGGTCTAGCTGAACATGCAGTGCAAAGTGCAAAGCAATTACTTCAAAGGTCAAAGCATGACAATATCGATGTGGCCTTGAATTTGCTTAATCTCAGAAACATATCCCGTGATGATATTTTTGGCTCACCTGTCTTAATCTCAAAAACATAGCCCGTGACGATATTCTTGACTCACCTGCTCAAAGACTACCAGGCAAACTAGAACTACGCTACCCATTACTTCTAGTTTATTGAAGCCTAAACCTAAGAACAATAAAACCATCAAGGCTCAATTGTTGAAGAAGCATAATATCCAGAAATCTAGTTAAGACAGATCGAGCAGATTACTTCATCCATTGAGGGAAGGAGAGATGGTACAAATCCAGACAACAAAAGGTTTTTGTCGAATAGGACAGATTACAGGCATCTGTGTTGAGCTGAGATCCTACCTGGTAATCTCCGAGGGTGTGGAATATAGGAGGAACTGCAGAGATCTTTCTGCACCAAAATCATCATCACCATCACAACATTGCTTCTGTGATGTAGACTCCAAATCTAAGAGTGAATCAGACACTGTTCCCATACCAGAATGTGTTCAAAATTCTGATTCCATTCCAGAAAATGATCTGAACATTCCACAGGTCAATGATTTTGCAGAGACAGTTCCAGTTGCTAAATCTCATTCCCAGTTTTATGTCAAACGATATGGACGAGTATCTAAGCGTAGTGTGAAATATGCAGCTATGTGGACATGATTGTATATAGTTGTGTACTTAGTACTGTATAATGCATGAACAAGAATTATCTGTGTTTTCTGCATGCCAAATAGCCTCATAACATTGCATGATCTACTTCTCAAAAAGGGAGGATTTAGACCAGAGTGCAAGTGATGTGTATGCTGTATCTTTAAGAAGCATGTCATGGCTATACATGCATCTATAAATTCCAAACACGTGCAATCCCTAGTGCCATTTTAAAGAGCAGCCAGGGAGAGATCGTGCAAGATCACAGTTGTTAGTTTGTATATGAGTTACTTAAATTAAAGTCAGTAACTTCTATAGTGATGTGTTGCATAAAATAAAGCTGCTTAAACAGAAACCACAAAGACTCTTCTATTGTGTCCTCAATAGGAGAGCGACAAGATTGTTATGTTATGATAGTCATAATTCTTTCACTGTCAGGAATGGTACTAGAACATCTCCAAGTGGGAACTGCAATTTCTGTGCATTTATAGAAAGTGTGAATTATTTTAAACATCCTGTCACTAACTTTAGTTTTAAACTTCGAGTGATAGCTGATTGCTCAATGAAGGATTTAGCATAGTTGGCTAGCTGTGTTTCCTGTCTTTCTATGTTGGGAGGATGAATAGAACTTTAAGAGAGCGAATTAGGGAGCATGTAGCAGCCGTTCGGGATCTGATAATAAAAATATACAGGAGAGTAAGCGTCTTGGGGATTTTAAGAATTTAACAGAACAACATGAAATTCACTGGATCATTAGACTACAAGCTGATAGGTATCCTGGCCTTAATGGCAAAGTTCCTGTAAGACCTTTTCTGAAAGTTCATAACTTGTTTAAATGATTTGTATGGTATCATTCTTCTTTTTAATTAGAGGATATTACCTTGTTTTTATTGGCAGAGTCAATATCATGTGATTGTTTTATGCACTATATATTCAATTTAATTTGTATTATGGTTTTAATGGTCTGAAGAAGTGCCACTAGTGGCATGAAAGGGCTAACCTGATTAAAGCTATCTTATTTTATTTTATTTTATATGCCGTGATTTGATCCTGTTTGTTTTCATCATTTTTACGTTTATCAATAGGATGATGTTTAACAGGGGTTCAGTGATCTTTACTGGCAGAGGATGCTTCCTTTCCTAAATGTGTTCTATTTGCACTTTGTCTAATACCATTAATCTCATCAGCCTAGTCATTAATATATGTAGCAATAGTTTCCAAACTATGCCAATGGCACAAGTGCCTCATCTGCAGGAAGATTTTGGCAATGTAATCACTCTCTCACCATTGGTATCTACCTCAAAACATTTTTAATTTGCCTTCCTTTCTGCTGTAACACTCTTAAATCTGCTCCAGAGTAATTTTATTAATTTAATAACCATATTTAAATTTTCTAACACTTTCAAGTCTTAATGTTGATCTAGACTGGGGATTCTTTATTTGTTTACCAATGTCTCTGTTCGCTAGTAACATTTGGTGGGGAGAAAATGCATGTGAAGATACAGATCATTATTTATTCAGTTTGGAAAAATAAGCATTGAGAACAAAAAATGCCATGTTGCTGAGCCATCATCTGCATTATGAACTACAATTTATAAGTTGCCATATTCGGTTTACTATTGAAAGTTTGACTCAGCTTTGGTCAACCAATAACAAAGGTCGACTCAAAATGCTGAATACGAAATTTCAAATGTAAACCCAAAGTGAAACTGAATACATCGACTACCATGGTTCGATGGATTCGACATAGCAGGAGGTGACGTCACTCACTTCCTGCTATGCATACTAACGTACCATTGAACCCTACAGTCAATGGTACATTACTTCTAGTATTTTGCAGGGGGACTACACCCCCCTGCACCCCCCATGTGGGGGGCTCTGCCTCCGACACCCCCTGTACATTAACTATACTAACTCTGAGATCATACTTCAGTGAGGAAATGGGCTAATTCCCAGTTCCTCCCTGAAGCGCGACCTCCCTGCACAATGTCGAACCAAAATGATCGCCCTACACTACTCATTCGCTATAGTGTTACTTGACATTCTGCCTACCTGGGAAACTGCCTTATGACCATGTGCCAGTTGACCGAGGCAGTTTCAATGTTGCCATAGTAGACCACCATATTCTTGGTTTATTATTACATAATTTTATGATAATAAGAAATAACTTCCTTATATTGCTCTTTTGGGTCAATTCACTTTGTTATGATAATATTTTGATATATTTTGCTGTTGCATGTCAAAGAAAGCTATAGAATATGAAAGAATTTAAAAATATTTAGTAGATGGATGACACTAATAAATTATCTCATTTACTACAACAATATGTTGATTTTTCATTATTTACAAATGCTTTATTTTTAAGAGAAGGCTGCTTATTTTTTATGATATTGTACACACATATGCTGCAATTTGTCAAGAAGGATGCCCATCATAAGGACATCTGTCAGATGCATAAAAGGGGAGGAGAAGTATGTAAAGGAAAGTAGGAAAAGGGGAAGGCAGCATGCAGAGGGACACACAGAAGGTCAACATATAAGAGTGTGTAAACTGGGGGGAAAAGCATTCATTTCATGTGGGGAATAGGATACCTTTTTCCTTATACAGACAATGGAAAAGGGAGAAAGGTGAGAAGAAAACAAGGAAAGGAAAGGAGGTAGGTCAGTATGGAAGACAGTAAGACACACATAAAACAACACATGGTATGGACAGAGATACACATGAGGCAGATAGATGGTGATGAGAGTGGTTGTATGGAGCTGGATGTAGCAGGAAATGGGTATACAAGGCTGGAGACTGAGTGATGTACAAGGAACCTTACTGTGATCCATAATCAGCTGATTAGTTAGGGCAACCCGGTGGTCAGTTTGGTTATATGAGATAATCTGCAACGCATTCTAGGAAGCACTCCATTTTCCTATGTGCTTATTCACTACTCAGCTTCCATATGTGAACTAATCCTATCAGCAGAATGGGACGTATATCATACGCTGGTAAATTAAGAGGTGGCTTGTCTATTCTATACGTGTGTCTAAGTGAGAGTAGCACTTCTTTGTGAACCGGCCTGATATGTTTATTTTGGCTGGTGCTGTCATACATGCATTTTGAGATTTTGTCATATAATTGTATGACGTCTGCCTATCTGAAGTCCTTAAATTCAGAGGTGCTGGTTTTATGAGACTTTGGAATTTTGAAAGAAAATTCTAAATACATTGCTTAGGACTAGGTATTCACTTAAGTATTTTTAATAAAGGTTTATTATTTCTGAAAAATCTTTTTATTGTCCTTCCTGATGCAATATTGTGTGAGCAACTGGTAATGTTACTGATGCATGTTTAACAATTATATAAAAACTGCTATGAAAATTCTGCTCTTGCAAATTCATATCAAACAGGAAAATGTTTAAAAAGGTGTAAGATTTTATTATTCTCTAATTTCGATATGTTAATAACATTTTTAACTTTTCAAGCATGAGTGGATATGTTGCCATTTGCATGACAGGCTGTGTTAAGAATAGAGATAACTTTCTGGATTATGCTATAAGGGTTGCATTTCCTGGCCTATTACTTTGATGTCTTTATGGAATATTAATAAAGAATTGCAATGTGCTGTATATGGCATATGTGCTTTCACAACATTTTTATACTCTGCCTGAAATTACCTCTTGCACGAAAAAACATTTGTATTGATTAGATTCTATTGCGTTTTTCCATTGCCAAGTATTCTTTATCTAATTTATTGTGACGGTTGAAGACAAATCAAATTAGAGTGTTGCAGGCTTATTTTAAATTCAGTCTTACCTTAAATTACCTAAATGACCAGAAAAAATAAAGCAGATGAGTCCTCTGTTACCAGATGTCTCTGATGCTGTTAATATGTTCACTTTGAAAAGGTACTTTTTTTTTTTGTTGTATGCCATGTATTTGTTTTATGTCTGCATACAAGAATTATACAAGCTAAAAAAAGCAATGGCTGTTTGTTTTCTGCCAGTGCAGCATTAATGTCAGAAGGTTATAGCTAACTTAACATGAGGATGATGAGGATGATTGCTTTACAAGAGGTAAGCATCTAAACTGGATCATACAATACCTGGTTGTATACTTACTTTGTAGGTGCACTTTGGATTCATAGCTCCACTGATTACCAAATACCCCAGAATATGTACCTGTAGCTACTATGTTTCTCACCAACTGAGGATAACCTAATACGTTACTCATTTTCAGCTTCTGTTTTTCTCCCATTCTGAAGACTGACTTGTCAGTTTGGCATTGGCTATGCCCCCCCTTCTGCCCAGACTATAAGGTAATTACCACTGCAATTAGTCACTCTTTATGAGCTACTTTAAGGCCTTTAACAAAGGGTGTCCAATCTTACTGTGTAATATTAATACTAATACAAATGGTAGTTTGACGCAAGGCTGTTAGGAGTGACCCACACAGTGTCACCAAATAAATATGCAAGTATTATCAAAACTTAAATATCTCTAATGGGTTCCGTTATATTCATGTGCAGCACTGGGTATCCCTTTCCTGTGCAGTGATGCCTTACTTGCTAGGTACAGGTCTCCTTTTCTCCCCAACTCACCTGCTGGTTTGCATTCTCTATCTGCCAACCAGATTCTCGTGTCCTCAGGCAAAGTGCTAAGGGCTTGTTTCCCCACCAAAAGGTCTGCCACCCCTTCAAAAATGGTGATCCGACAACCATTCACCCACCTATGAAAATAAGCATTTAGCTCAGCAATATAATCACACATGCATTCAATTGCCTTGCATCTAGGCTGACAAAACTTTTTTCTATAAGCTTCAGGTGTTAACTTAAAACACTCTAATAAGCTATTTTTAACTCTATTATAGTTTAAGCAATCAGTATCAGACAATTTAGAAACAGCAGTTATAGCTTACCATGGCGAAGGGGGTCAGGAACTGTACCCAGAGCCCTTCGTCAACATTATACTGTTTACAAACCCTTTCAAACATATGAATAAAAGTATCAAAATGATCACCCTCTGTAAATTGTGGAAAAAATTTACTGACCTTTATTGCTTCTGGGGTTTGGTTACTCCCTTCCTCATTACTTCCATGATCCTGGCGAAGAATCAGCATTTGCTCTTCTTGTTGCCTCTGCCTCTCATTTCCTTCAGCCTCCAAATGCCACAGTATCTCTGCTGATTATATTTCCAAGCGTTTGGCCTCCGGTTCAATTCTCTTTAACTCCAGATGGATTTTTAAATCCTTTGAGCAAAAGTTGGACTGTCTATTTTCTGAGAGTTGTACATCACCAAGGCCAATCTGGCTGTCTTCCTGGTTGCTGGTCTGTGATGCAGCTCTGACTAAGGCTGTAATCATTTCCACTTTAGTGAGGTTGGCATGCACCAATCCTTTGGCTTGGCACATCTCAGCAAACTGGCTCCATGTCAGCTTGTCATAATCCTCTACTGATATCTTTGCCTGCACTCACTGACTAAGCTAGCAAAAAATAAATAAAACTATTGTGATATGAAACTCTGAATATCAACTGTGTGGCTGCTTGAGAGTACAAACACCTTCTTTAGTGATCACTATTTACAGGCTACAGGAGTTCAATATCCACACTGCTGAATCCCAGTATGTGATGTAGTGATTACACCTCTGCCAGCCAATTAGTATCTGATGTGAATATCCCACCACTGTCACCAATTAATATGTGATGACCCACCACTGTCAACCAGTAATCAAGGAGCCTCAATTCTCACCATTGGCAACAGTAGAGGACATTCACTGGGAGGATAACAGGTACACACACAGTATTTCCTGATGCAGATCTCTACATCAAGTGCAAATTCCTTTAAGAGCACACAGAGATCACAGTTAGTCTGGGGCTGTTTTTTCACTCTTTCTCCAGATCCCCAGTATTACTCCCCATGGGCACAGCTATAGAGTTGAAATCTCAGCTGAGTGACCAAGCCAAGACCTCCAGAAACCTCTCTGCAACCAGTGTTTCATGTTCATGCCCAAGTAGCTGACACACACACTGTCTGAGGTTTGATTTAAAAATGCACACACACACCCATTTTGGAAATGCTGGCACAGGTTTACTAGCTATGCCCCCTTTTTGCCAGACTATAAGGTAATTACCACTGCCACCAGTCTCTGCTTATCAGCTACTTTAGAGCCCTTAACATAGGATGTCCAATCTTACTGTGCAATATAAACACTAATACAAATGTAGTTTTCCTGGAGCAAGGCTGTTAGGAGTGGCCCACACAGTGTCACCAAAAATACATGCAAGTGCTCTCAAAACTTATCTCTATACATATCAGCCAGAATGAAGGGTTTAAATATATTCAATAATGAATAATAAAAGAACAAAACAATACTAAATATATATTCACAGTGACTCTAGAGTTCAAAACCATAGGAAATATTTAAAATAACATTCCAGTACAGGCTCGCACAAATAAAGAAAAACAAAATCTAAAGTAAGCTTCACTATATTCCTGACTGAATCTAAGAGAATTATACTGTTCCATAGAAACTTACTTACTATAGAGCAAGGCAGATGATGTAATGAATGGTTCTTGTTGTTCTCAGATCCAAGACAGAATTCAGAATGCCCTGTCTCACTAAGGGACTTCTCAAAATAATATCTGAAATATTACAGCTGGGATAGCTTGCAGAACATCATTTCTGGTCATCTGACTTCTAGTTCCCAAGCAAAACCCCCCATTGCTGAAGCTGGCAATATTTTGCATATACCCGTAAAAATACTCATACTTTCGCATTTGCTCAGATCTTTGGCAGATGCTGGAAGTCATAAAACAATTACTTTCCCTCATGCTTTCAGAGTAGAAATTAGTTCACCCTAAAGATAATATAGAACTCTTCCTAGTGCAGACTTTGAGTCTCTAGCTGCATTGAAACTTGAGAGTAGCCTCTTTATGGCCTATCCTATAAAGTAGTTTAATTTCAAATATTTTTCTAAAGTTTGCTGGACTGAGGTTAACTCTCCAGTTTCCTCTGTTAACATATACATTTAAACAGTTACAATAGTGCATGTACATTTCTGCTCTCTTCCAGTAGGGCACACTGGATACATTTTAAGCTTAAGTACTTTACAAATACCTTTTCAACACAAACATCTGTACAAAGCAGTTTGATATACACATGATGTACAGTTCTAATACATTTGTGACACAAGCATCTTATATGACATACAGTTTTAATACATTTGTAACACTGGCATCTTATATAAATTTGTTTGATATTCACAAATGAGATATAATTATTTGCAAACTTCCATCTAGCTGTGCTGGCAGTACCTCCTTTTGTTACACTTCTAGTAATGTCTTTTGGCTTTTCCCAGTTAGGGGTCGCCACAGCGGAACTCCGGTCCACTAATGATTGGCAGTGGATTTTTACAGTGCCATGTTGCCAGTCCAATGCCCTACCTTCAAAGAAGGCACACCCATTCACGCACGCACCTACCTGCATGTCTTTAACATCACTCGACCACGTTGAGGATATGCAGACTCCACATAGAAGGCGCTCCAACTGAGAATCAAACTGGAGAACCTCTTGCTGTGAGGTGACAACACTAACAGCTGCACCACCGCGGCCTTTTGTTACACTTCTACTCCCATTCAAAGATTCAAGCTAGCTTTTCAAGTGCACCTTGATAAACGTTGTTTGAGAGGAATGAGCATATCTGGGAATACCTTACTCCATACCCTGCCTTGAGATCCCAGTTGCCTTGGTATTGCAGACCCCCATTACAGTACTGCACTATCATATAATAATCCTACAACCCTAGACTCCACCATAGTAACTTGGGATTTTGCTGGCTGGCTCCATGTAGCCATAGATCCCCCTCAGACCCCTCCTGCCTCCTACTGAATATACTTAGCACAAGGGCCTCCCTATCATGGTAAGGTTTCATGGTGTTAACATGGTACAGTTTGTGCCCCTGCCTCCTGCCTAGCAGTTCTACTATATAGTTAACATCACTGACCTACCTTACCACATTGAAGCATCCCTCCCAAGCTGCCTACAGCTTATTGTGTCTGACAGGAAGGAGAACCATAACCTGCTGCTCCACAGCATACTCTCTGGCTCAAGTATTTTTGACATACCAGACCTTTTTCTCCTGTTGGGCTTCTGCCAGGTTCTCTTGAGGGAAGCCCATGAGTTCCCTAAGCCTTGTCCTGAGGTTTAGGACATATGCCACAACAGACTGCTTGTGGAAATTACACTCACCCTCCCACTCATCGTGAACCAAATCTAGAGGTCCACTCACCCTATGCCCATACAGCAACTCAAAGAGTGAAAAACCTGTAGATTTCTGGGACACCTCTCTGTAAGCAAACAACAGATGGGGCAAATACTTGTCCCATGTCCTCTTAAAACTGGTCTGCAAATGCCCATATCATGGTCTTTAGTATAGAGTTTAACCTCTCCACCAGACCATTAGGGTGGGGATGATAGGGGTGGTCTTTAAGTGCTTCACCCACAGTGCTTCCACAGGCAAGCCAGCAGATCTGACATGAAATTGGCACTTCTGTCAGTTATTAGTATTTCTTGTGGGAATCCTATCCTGCTGAAAATTTCTAACAAAGCATTTGCCACATTTTCTGCCTTGATGGAGGACAGAGTCACCATCTCAGGGTATCTGGTAGCATAATCTAACACCACTAGGATATACTTCTTTCATGTGAAACATGGGGTACTCAGAGGCCCCACAGTATCCATAGATAAACTCTGAATGGGCTCCTCAATCACAGGCAAAGGCACCAAAGAAGCTTTGACCTTGTCTTTTGCCTTGCCTACCTTTTGGCACTGCTCAAAGATCCTGCAGTGCCCTGTTATGTCCCTGGAAATCCCAAGCCAATAAAAATTCTGCATAATATGTCTCTTTGTATGTTTTATGCCCATATGACCTGCAAAGGGAATGTCATGGGCTATGGCTAGAAGTGCTAGATGATAGGCTCTGGGCACTATTTTGTTCCCTACCTAGCTTCCATGAGCATCTATATGCTACATGGCTCCAATGGTTACATTTAAAACATTTACCCTTGATCCTGGTCATGTGCCTGAACTAGTGGCTTCTCCTGTTACTGGCAGACTCTGTTGGGGCAGTTTAGGTTGCCCACCATGGGTTCCCTTATACCCATGTGCAGCACTGGGTATCCCTTTCCTGTGTAGTGATGTCCTACTTGCTAGGTATAGGTCTCCTTTTTCCCCAGCTCACCTGCTGTGTTGTATTCTCTATCTGCCAAAAAGATTCTCATGTCCTCAGGCAAATTGCTAAGGGCTTGTTCCCTCACCAAAATGTCTGCCAGCCCCTCAAAAGTGGTGACCTGACACCCACTGACCTACCTATGAAATTAAGTGCTCAGCTCAGCAATATAATCTCACACACACTTTCATCTTCCTTGCATCTATGCTCACAAAAAAAAATTCTTTAAGTTTCAGGTGTTAACTTAAAACACTCTAATAAACAATTTTTAACTGTATTATAATTTAAGCAATCCGTATCAGACAATTTAGAAACAGCAGTTATAGCTTATTATGGAGCAATGGCTCAGGAACTGTACCCTGAGCCCTTGGTCAACATTGTACTGTTTACAAACCCTTTCAAACATATGAATAAAACTATCAAAATTATCACCCTCTGTAAATTGTGGAAAAAATTTACTGACCTTTATTGCTTCTGGAGTTTGGTTACTCCCTCCCACATTACCTCCATGACCCTGGTGTAGAGTCAGCCTTTCCTTTTCCCATTGACTTTGTTTCTCATTTTCTTCAGTCTCCAAATGCCACAGTTTTTCTGCTGATTCTATTTCAAAACTTTTGGCCTCCAGGTCAAGTCTCTTGATGATGAATTTTTAAATCCTCTGAGGAAAAGTTGAACTGTCCATTTTCTGAGAGATGTACATCTCCAAGTCCAGTCTGGCTGTTTTCATGGCTGCTGGTCAGTGATGCAGCTGTGACTAAGGCTGCAATCATTTCCACTTTAGTCAGGTTAGCATGCACCTGTCCTTTGGCTTGGGACATCTCAGCCAAGTGGCTCCTTGTCAGCTTGCCATAATCCTCTGATGAAATCCTTGCCTGCTCTCCCTGACTGACTAAGCTAACAAAAAATAAATAAAACTATTGTGATATGAAAGTCTGTCATGTGGCTGCTTGAGAGTTCAAACACCTTCTTTAGTGATCACTGTTTACAAGCTATAGAAGTTCAATATCCACACCACTGAATCCCAGTATGTGATGTGGTGATCCCACCACAGCAGGCCAATTAATATGATATGTGGATACCCCACCACTGCCACCAATTAATATGTGATGGCCCACCACTGCCAACCAGTAATCAAGGCACCTCAGTCCTCACCACTGGCAAGAATGGGGGATGTTCACTGGAAGGATAACAGGTACACAAAAAGTATTTCCAGATGCAGCTCTCTGTATCAAGTGCAATTTCCCTTAAGAGCACACAGAGATCACAGTCAGTCTGGGGCTGTTTTTTCACTCTTTCTCCAGATCTCCAGTAAGACTCCCCACTGGCACAACTATTGAGGTAGATCTCAGCTGAGTGACTAAGCTAAGACCTCCAGCACCCTCTCTGTCCAACCAATGTTTAGTGTCCAAGTAGCTGACACACACACTCTTTGAGGTTTGATTTACACACACACACACACACACACACACACACACACACACACACACACACACACACACACACACACACACACACACACACCTGGGAAAGGCTGGTACAGGTTTACTAGCTGTGACCCCTTCTGCCCAGACTATAAGGCAGTTACCACTGCCGCCAGTCACTCCTTATCAGCTACTTTAGGGCTCTTAACAAAGGGTGTCCAATCTTAATCTGCAATATTAATGCTAATACAAATGGTAGTTTGACCAAGAGCAAGGGTGATAAGAGTGGCCCACACAGTGTCACCAAATACATATGCAAATGCTCTCAAAACTTAAATATCTCTACACAGATCAGACACAATGAATGGTTTAAATATATTTAACACTGAATAATAAAAGAACAAGACAATATTAAATATATATACACAGTAACATTAGAGTTTAAAACCACAGGAAATATTTAAAATAACATTGCAGTACAGGCTTGCACAAATAAAGAAAAACAAACTTTAAACTAAGCCTCGCTATATTCTTGATTGAATCTAAGAGAATTATACTGTTCCTTAGAAGCTTACTATAGAGCAAGGCAGATGACGTGGTGAATGGTTCTTGTTGGTGTCACATCCAAGACAGAATGCAGAATGCCCTGTCTCACTATAGACACTCAAATTAATTTCTGGTCATTTGACTTCTAGTTCCTCGGCAAACCCCCACCATTGCCGAAACGGGCAGTATTTAGCATATACCTGTAAAAATACTCATACAAGGGTTTTTGCTCAGATCTCTGGCAGATGCTAGAAGTCATAAAATAATTGTATTCTTTCATTCTTTCAGAGTAGCAATTAGTTCACCCTAAAGAAAATATAGAAAGCTTCCTAGTACAGAATTTGTGTCTCTAGCTGCATTGAAACCTGAGAGATAGCCTCTTTATGGCCTAGCCTATAAAGCAATTTAATTTCAATTTTTTTTCTAAATTTTGATAGACTGAGGTTAACCCTCCAGTTTCCTCTGTTAGCATATACATTTAAACAGTTAGATTAGTGCATGTACATTTCTGTTCTCTGTGGATACATTTTAAGCTCAAGCACTTTAGAAATACCTTTCCAACACAAAGATCTCTACAAAACAGTTTGATATACATGTAACATACAGTTGTGATACATTTGTAACAGCAGCATCTTATATAAATTAGTTTGATATTCACAAAAGACATATAATTATTTATAAAATTCCAGCTAGCTGTGCTGGCAGTACCTCCTTTTGTCACAGTAGTGTTAAGGAAAGAACTTTTAGTAAAGTAATGTGAAGGGTTAGCAGCAAAGACGGGGTTGATGTAAGCACACATGGGTAAGGTAAGCAGGGGGACTTTGTTGGAAGACTACTGTCTTGAATCCAGGGACTTGAGCATCTTGTAGTTAGAGAAGGTAGCTGCTCATTTAGATTTAGAGAGTGGGAAAGGATTTTTTTAGGAGTTAAAGTTATGGTTCTGGTAAAGCTATGAAGTTTTATAGGCTAGGGTGTTGGGAGGTCTTACTAGTTGTAGGAGAATGAGTTAGTGGGGAATTTGAGCACTTACCTTTTTGAGCAAGTAGGATAAAATGTCTCTGTTCTTGCCCAAAACCAGGATAAACTATATCCATAAATGTGAAAAGTACTTTTTCATTCCTTATACCTGCTTACTCTCCCTTCTTCACTTACTTCCTTAGTTTAATCAAATTCTCATCCCTGAATTTCTCTCTAAATATACCATAAGGCCTGTTTTTCCTCACTTCATATTGAAATTTCTGTTTGTATTAGACTAACTTACCTTTAATTTCTCTACAAACTGTCTAAAATTTATCTAAATATTAAATGATCCAAAAAAACAAAAAGCCAGCACCAAGGTGTATAAAGTGTAACTTTATTTTAAAGTTATCACATCAAGACAGACCAGATTCGACATAAGTTTCAAGCCTTTCTCAGTGTAACCATAAGTGAAGATCACCACTCCTTATATACACATCCATCAATTAAAAAAGGCAAAACCTCATTAGCTGTTCACAATACTTCATTTAATCCAGGAGAAATTAAAGCACCTAGCTTAATGATCCATCGTTTTTCTTTACTATTAAGTATATTGTGCCAGCCAGTTGTATTTGTTCTATCCCCCTTAATAATATCAATGACAGTGAATCTAAAAGATGCTGAGGGATGATTGACCATGTTTGTATAATGCATTTGTATTCTTTTTTAGTTTGATGTCACTTAGATGCTAACTGATCCTAAATTTCACAGGCCTGTACGTTTGGCCCACATAGAAGGCCGAGCATGAACAGGTGGCTAGGTATATAACCCAGTCAGATGAGCAATTAGCAAAAAATTTGATATCGTAAACTTGACTGGTGTTATGACTGATGAACATTTTAGTCTGATTGAGTCTGTTGCAATGTACACAATGGCCACAACTATAACATCCCTGAATTAATTCACCTATAAGAGTGGACTGTGTGTTAGGGGCTCCCACCTTATAATGGTTAAAGTGGGATGCCAACGTCTTTCCCCTCCTAAACCCAAATCGACATTTGTCATCAATCAAAGACCTAATTTTCTCATCTGCCTGCAAGATGTTCCAATTTTGTTGTACCACATCACAGAAAATGCCTGTGTTACGCCCATATGTAGTGATCAATCTGATAGGGGCTGACTCGTTCGATTTATGTTTATATTGTAACAATTCCTGTCTGGCCATACCACTGACCTCCCTACATGCCATAGTAATCACTCCAGGTTTATACCCACGTTTCTTAAATCTCCTGACCATATCTGTTTTATAATGGTCATATTTGTCACTACCAGAACAAATGCGTTTAATTTTCATAAATTGAGATTTTGGTATATGGTGAATGACATGTGGCAGATGGTAACTTGATGCATGTAGGAGGGAATTATATTAAGGAAATTTGCAGAATACCTGTGTATCCAAAGTTTCATCCACATTTTTGGTAACTAAAACATCCAAAAACGTGATTTGATTTAAATCATGTGTACAGGTGAACTCAATCCCCCATTTATTTTCATTCAGGTATTCCACAAATTCTTGTAGGTATTCCAAATCACCCTTCCATATAAGCCAACAGTCATCCAAGTAACATCACCAGATGTCCATTTCTGGCAAAAACAAATTATGTAGGGGGTCATATATAATATGTTCTTAAAATACGCTATGAATAAATCAGCATAAATAGGGGCAGAGGATGTCCCCATAGCCCTTCCCCTGGTTTGCCAGACACATTTGTCCTTGTAGTAAAAAACATTTTTGGTCAAAACATATTCCGTCATTAGTAATAACAGTGTGTTGAAACCTGGAGGATATAATTCAGCAACACCCAACCAATACTCTACAGCCAAAAGGCCAGCCCAATGGGGGATGTTGGTGTATAGGGAGGCCACATCCAGCATACAAAAGAACCAATGGGGTTCGACCTGAGCATCTGATAGTATTTGTAAAAATTCAGTAGAATCTCATATTTTAGATCTCACCAGGGGCAACAGAGGTTTTAAGTATTGTGTTAGGAAGACCACCAGAGGTTCTGTTAGTGAACCCTACCCAAAACAATCGGTCTTCCCGGAGGGTTGGTTAATGATTTCTGGATTTTAGGTAGCAAATATAAATATTGCCTTTTGGGATTGGTTACAGTAAGATGTTTTGCAGTGTTGTTAGATATGATCCCCTCATCCACAGCCAACTTAAGGAAGTCATCAATCTGATGTTTAAATGTAATGGTGGGGTCCAATGGCATTAGCATATAAAACAAGTGAGTATCAAGTTGTCTTAAAACTTCATTATTATAAGTGTCAAAATCCATAACCACAATAGCCCTCCCTTTGTCCGCCAGTGCAATAACAATATTAGTGTTGGATCTAAGTTCCATCAGTGCCCTTTGTTGGATCTTTGAGAGATTATGTAGTTTGATCCTGGTTTCCCACATGGTATACGTGTAGATCTTTGAGGACAAAAATCTGGGAAAAGAATCACTGTTCCGTGTCTTCGGGAGTTTAAGGTTTCGCTCTTAATAGGTCGATAAATCAGTGTTCGCTATTTTAAGCATTCGCTGATTCAAAGGGAACACTCATCAACTATGTCTGAGGACAACCTCCTCTTTAAACATATCTCCCCTTAGGGAGTATCATCTAAGAGCACCTTTCCACCCAGACTGGGCACGCCCATCCTTCCCTGATGCTCCATCAGTCACCTGAGCCACTAATCATACCCAGGTCATCTGAGCCATAGTCAGGGCTTTATCCCTCTCCACCACCAGAGCATCATTGTAGTGTGTTTGTAGTCTATTGGGCCTACAAATCTAGAGAATTGCATAATCTGGTTGAATATTTCAATGCCTCCTACCGGCCATTCTACCTATGTAGCTAGAAAACTGATGCATTCCTTTACATGGCCTGTTGTGGTGGTCAGGAAAAGGTCCAGGATGTGAATGTGGTGGACTAGTTCAAATCTAGCTCTTTGTGCCTTGTAATTCACAAACCTCTCAGAGATCAGTCTAGCTATGAGAAGGCTGTACAATGTGATTTTTAATGATGCAGACTGACTGAATGCTTGGTGAAGTTATGTGTATTGCACACAGCTGGCACACTATCAGTACAAGCTCCCATTCATATCAGTAAATTTCAGCTGTGCTTTGGTCAGAGAGATGGTTTAGATATAGTCACTGATGTCGCTATAGACCCCAAAAGGTTATGACTTGTTGCAAAGCTTACTGTTGTCTTGCTTAATCAGCAAGCACATTGCTTTGCAGAATGGCAGAATGAAGTTTGATTTTCTGGTACCATTTTCCCCTCTGCATAAAACCATCTTCTAACATTCTAAATCAGTTTTTATGTCTTTTTGTTTTAGCACTATTGGATGCTAACAGTTTGTAAAATGTATGAATCTCACATAGGCTGTATTTACCTACCACTGTCCTTAATTTTCTTTTGACATTTGCTAGTGTTTCAGGTTTGGCACTGAGAATTTAATTGAACTGTATATGTTGTGCTTTCAGATAATGTATTATATCACAGACTTCACAAAAGTCATGTTTAAGTCCAGTCCCAAGTATAAGAAAGTGAAACAATGTTATAGTTACATCCATCTCATTGAGTAGCACAACTTGCTGAAAGCACCTCCTTCAATAGACATAACCCAGGTTGTTTTGCAAAAGTGATGCAGACCCTTTACAGGCATCTCCTTACTTTAAATCCTTCATCATGGCCACATTAATGATGAGAAAAGGGACATTTTTTGATGAGTTGTCTTTCAATGAGCTAGCCTGCAGTCAAGTTATAAAATGCAGAAAATTATATCTTACAGTATTTTATTTTAGATTATTAGTTGGTGTTTTGTTTTAGATATTTTACAATATACTTAAATATTCTCTGGAACTGCTTTCTCAAATGCCTGTATTTCTAAGTTTTTCTGATCCTACAGCAAGTTTCTAAGCTGAAGTTACCGGCGATTTGTACATCACAGACTACTTCCTGTCTGTTTGTTCCACCTCTCAAATGCCTTTATGTCTCTCCAGGTCCAAGAAAATTTTGTCTAAGTCTTCAAAACATTTTCTTCAGATTCTACACGAGTTTTAATTCAGGAAAAAAATAACACTCAAACTCACTGACTGAAGGGCAGCATTCTCATTTTCTTAGCATTATAGGTCTGTAGGATTTTTGTTCCATGAAAGCTACAGAAGATTAGCCCAATAAGTTTTTGAAGTCAAGTTTTTTGTCATAATAATATAAAACACACAAAATAATTGACATTGACTTGTGATGGAGAGAGAATGGTTTAAGAGCTGTATATCTGTGGTCTGTGAAATCTGTATAAGGAATGCTGGGGGTAAATATGTTTACTATGGCTCCATATAATGAGGAAATTGATCAGGTCCCCACTGTCTCTTCTGGTAATCTCATATATTTGCAGACTGTTCTTCTTATCTGTTTTCCTTGTCAAAGTATCTTGTAGCCTTTGCTTTAGTGTATAAGAAAGTTAATATGAAATTAGAATTCTATTCTTATGTAGTGAGGCACACTGATGCCCCACTCACTAGGTTGAATAAGGAGAAAGTAACAGTCAGCTGCCTGTCAGATGCCAGGATCTGCCACATAATGTACACACTCAGGTCCCTCAACAACAGGTATCAATATGACTCTGTCATTGTACATGTGGGTGTGAATGACCTGAGATATACCTCCGTGGACTACATGAAAAGAGACATGGAGGAGCTCTTGGATTATGTAGCCCAGGCGGGTACAACCCTAGCCCTGAGCAGCATCCTACCATCACCCAGAATGATACCACAGTACAAGCAGAAAATGATTGATTTCAACAACAGGCTAAGTTTCTGGTGTCATTCTAAGGGGATCCAGTAGCTGTCTGTCTGGGATGACACAATTGACAGACCTTGATGCTTTGCCAGCAATGGCCTGCATCTGTCACCCCTGGGCTTCTAGATACTGGCCAAGGCTCTTTCCACCCCTATGATGCCTTTTCTTAGGCGGTGTTCTAAATACCAAATTACCACCATAACAGCTACAAACAAATGCAATCTGAGGGTCATGCTGCTCAATGCTAGAAGTCTAAATCTCAAAATGCACTCGCTTGAAGCACTCCTTAAAATGGAGAACATCGACATTTGTGCTGTAACAGAGACCTGGTTCAAGGCAGCAGAAAGCACCCCTGCACTACCAGGCTATAACTCATTCCACATCTTTCGGCCCCAGAACTTGGACTGAAGCTCCAAAGGCGGTGGTGTTTCCATATTCATAAAGGATGCACACATCTCCAGACTGGTAGCCCAACATAATGCATCATAGATACTTCAGGTGCAGCTAACATTGGGTAAGATAGCAATTCAGGTCGTAGCCTGTTATACGTCCCCAACCATGTCCCAAGACACTCACTCCACATTCCTAAGCACCGTGGAGAATATTAGGGTCCAACCTAACACTTTCATACTGGGCGACTTCAATTACCCCTCCATTAACTGGGAAAACTACTCATGTACTAATACTCTTGTCCAACGTTTCCTGGAATTCATTAATTCCAATGCCCAGGACCAGCTTGTTCTTAACCCCACTGGAGGAAGCAACATCCTTGACCTGGTCATTACTAACATGGGCGAGCAAAAGGTAACCACCATGAAAAACTTCTCCAAAGTTAACTTTGGGGTCCTAAGAACAGAGGTGGCTAACTTCACAACACCCATGCAAATGGAGAATAGTTGCATGACTGCCAAATCATATACCAGTGCACTGTATGAACACGTACACAAATGCATTGATCTCTTCATACCCAATAGAACCAAGATGCTCTCCTCCAAACGAAAAAGAAGCCAATCTGGTAGTCCTCTGCCATAAACAAACTCTACAACAGAAGGAGGAAACTGATGTGGAATAAGGTGAAGTCCCAAGACTGGAAAAACTCCCTTATCAACCTCAAAAAAAAAGTTGCGATCCCTCCTCAAATCCTCTAAAGTTAGCTATGAAAACAGAATTGCAGCATATAGTGAAGACAACCATAAGGCCTTCTATAGTTATATAAAGAATCTCCACGGCAATGCCCAGATTTGCTCTGAGCTACTGCACAATGGTACCTCCTATACCGAGCCAACAGATATTGCCAATATACTGGCCGACAAATTCAATTCCAACTTTACCCCCCCAAGGACCAATCACAATACTAGTAGATTACCAGGCACCCAGTATTACTGCTGCACAGGTTAAAACAGCACTGTCCAAGGCCAAGAATACAGCTTCTGTGTGACCTGACAATATCCTTGGCTGTGTTCTACATGAACTACAGAGTGAACTATCACCTCACCTGTGTGCCCTGTTCAATCACAGCGTCACCTCAGGCTTTGTCCCTACCAAATGGTGCATTGTTATAGTCATCCCTCTCCAAAAAGGAGGAGTGACTACAGACCCTGGGAACTATCGCCCCATTAGCCTGACAAGTCTGATATGCAAAGCTATGGAATGCAACATCAGGGACCTAATAAACAAGGATATAGGGAATCTCCAAACTCTGGATCCAACACAGTTTGGCTTTGTGAAGGGTAGATCATGCCTGCTCAACTTGGTCATTTTCTTTGAGTCAGTCACCAGAGCTGTGGATGAAGGCAAGGTGGTTCATACAGCCTACCTTGATCTGGCCAAGGCCTTTGATACCATTTCCCACTCAGGAATCATAGAAAAACTCACTAAGCTAGGCATCAACCCCAGGTGGGTTGCAAAGTGGCTCACACTTAGAACCCACAGTGTGAAAGTAGCTGACTCCAAGTAAGACTGCTGACCAATCACGAGTGAAGTCTCACAGGGATTGATCCTGGGTCCTCTCCTGTTTGGTATCTACTTCTCAGAAGTCCAGGCCAACATGAAGGGACTCTGGCTGACAAAGTTTGCAGATGATTGCAAGTTGGGAGCCATTATTAACTCCCCAGGAGATGCTGACATCCTACAGAAAGGCATCACTGAGGCCATCAGCTGGTGTCAGAACCATGGCCTTAAGCTCAATGCCAAAAAAGGTGTCATCATTCCCTTTGGGAGAAACCCAGTTCCCATGAATTACCACAATGATGGTAGTCTACTGAGCACAGAAGATGTTATTAGATCTCTTTTGATCACCACACTGCCACTGTGGTAAGAAAGTCCTTCTATGTGGCACATCTCATTACTAAGGGTTTTGCATCCAGGAAGAAAGAGGTCATTGTCTCCCTCTACTCTTCCCTCATTAGGCCAATCATTGAGTACAATTCCCCATTTGGTATGTACCTCACTAGACACCTGGAACAACTGGAGAGGCTGCAAAAGTACCTCATAAAGAGGATCCTAGGCCTTAAACACTTGTCTTATATGGACAACTCAAAAAGCTCTAACTATTCTCTGTCTCATATTGCCTACTTAGAGGTGATCTCTGCTTGACTTACAAAGCCATGTCTGACCCAGCTCTGTTAGAAATGCTACATCTAAGGAAATACCAATCCCTCCATACCATACACTCCAGAGACCTCAACCTCATTACCACAATCAACAGAACGTGCTGGAGGGACAGGTTCATAACCCAGAGACTGCCCATGCTATGGAATAGACTCTCCATACATGTCAAACAGAGCAGCTCACTGGCCCTCTTCAAGATAAATCTTGATGAGTGGATGGGAAATAGAAAATTCACCCCAGGGATCACTCCAGTGGCTTTACTCAACAGAGGCAATGGGAACTAAGGTCGGGTGGCACAATGCCAGGGTAATCCTATGGGCTAGGCTTGTAAAGGCTCCAGGGCCATTAGCCTAGTACACACCTATGAACCTATGAACTGTATTGTCCACCTCAGGCATATCATTTGAGAACCAGTGAATTATTATATATCTGATAGAGGTTTTCATTCTGTACTTTGGTCAAGACAGAGAAATCACACATTATTAGTGACATCAATATAGATATCAAAAAAGGAATTCAATCCATGTTATTATTCATGTATCTTTTTGTTTATTTATTTGTTTTTGCAGAGGTTCCTTCTACGGCAAATTTTCTGAGAAGAATTCCCCTCTACTCTTTATTGATGTTGTCTTTTTTTATAGCCAAAAGACTAAATCTGTTTTTCTGACTAGCAAATTGACAACTTTCTGGAATTTGAAGCATTTTTATATTACTTAACATGTATTTAGTCAAGTAATTTATTTATTTTTATTTATTTTACATTTGTTTACCGAGACGGTCTGAACAGGCAGAGGAACCTGTTTTTAGCAGAGGCCCAGGGAGAAAGGCTCCACTACAGTACATATAAATGCATTATCTGAAGTAGTGTTATTTAACAAGATAAATGGAAATTGATATAATAGGGAATATTACATTGCTGACCCAGCATACTGATCAGCATGTGGGATGCTATGATACAGAGGGGCTTTGCCAAAAGCATAACATAATGTTAACCAAATGACAGGCAAAAATAACATAGTTTCTGACCTACTAAAGACAGCACTACATACCATATAAGAGAATAGACTATATACAGTGATCTGTGCTTTACATTTGGAATGTGTCCCATGATAAGCATAGACTATGTCCATTTTTCAATGATCAGTAGAGTTTTTTTTAATAACTATACATTGTTCTTACCTAGCAGAAGACAAGTTTTATCAATATTTTATTTGTGAGTAATCACAGCATCTATGATGCATTGTGAGAAAATGTTAATTGTTAATCCAAGAGACTGAGAACTACTTCTCAAAGAAGTCTGCTAGGTTTAGGAGACAGGACCTGCCCTTCACAAAACCAAACCGATTGGGATCTAGATCAGTTAAGTTGACTATTGCTGCATGAATGAGTTCTGCTATGATACTTTCCATGTCTATGCATATAAGACTGGTGAGGCTGATAGGCCTATAATTACCTGGGTCTGTAGAGGGGTCATCCTTGTGTAGGGGAGTCACAGAGGCATCGTGAACAGACCATCTAGATAGGCTGAAGTAGAACAGTTGAAGAACAGGCTCAGATAATGCATACTTGACACTAATGCAAATGCAGCCTGGTCTGCTGTCTGATTCCATGAAAGTATTATTTTTAGCCTTTGACAGGGATTCTAAGACCTGTTCCAAGGTGATTTTAGGGGAAACTAAATTCTCAGGGATAGTATGATCAATAATGTGGGTAGGAGGGATAAAGCTAGCACTAAATCTGGCTGCTAATAAATTATCTATATCCTTGAGATCAGAATGGCAGATGATATGACCTGAGTTCACTACATTGTTGAAGATTATTCCTTAATTTCCTGACATCACTGAAGAAAGAGTTGTTTCATTTGGAATCTGTTCATTTTTCTGCTTTACATTTTCTGATAGTGTTTTTAACTTGCTTGCTGGCATTTTTCAGTGTAGTCTTGAGGTAGGGAGATAGGGATTTCTTGCAACTTTTCATTATTGTTTTGCAGTTCATGTACAATGTATTAATATGGCAGTTCCACCAGAGAGGTTTATTCCTGAATTTACAGTTACATTTAGGGAGGATAGATACTGACTTTTCATTGCAACTGCTCATGTGCTGCTAAAAGTCAGAGGTGAATGTAACGGCCCTCTCAGTTTAGTCCATTTGCAAGGAATCACTGGGAATTTTGGATAGGGCTTCTACAAGCTGAAGTAGGTCTACCTTGGTGATGCCACTAAAGATGGTCTCATTTGGTTGTAGAGTGGTACCTCAAGGCCTGACAGAGAACTGTACCTCTCAGCCTCTTAGAGCAAGAAATCTGGATAACACCTAAAATAATGGGGGGACAAAGGCCCTAAAATAGGGGCAAATTTTAAATACTGCTCTTATAAACTGTCATAAAAGGGAATACTGCTAGCACGGCTATCTGGAATTTTGTAAATAATTATTTGTCATTTGTGAATATTAATGTGATTTATGTAGAAGTGTGACAGAAGGAAATACTGCCATCACTGTTATCTGGAATTTTGTAAATAGTTATATATCATTTGTGAATATCAGCAGGATGCAATTGCTTGTGTTACCACTAAATTAGAACTATATGTTGTCTGTATATCAAGCTGCTGGTACAAGTGTGTGTGTAAAGTACTGAGCATAAGGATGTGTCCACAGTGTACCCTACTGGGAAAGAACAGAAATGTATATAAACTATTGTACCTGTGTAAATGTATATGTTTTAACAGTGGGAACTAGAACATAGAGGGTTAACTTGCAAAACATCAAGAAAATAGTTGAAATTAAATTGTTTTATAATTGTGCTATAAAAGTTAGTTTCAATGCAGCAAAGATTCAGGATTTCTAGAACTAGGGAGCCTTGTATTGTATTGTAAGTGTTTTACGGTTTTATGTCTTCTAGCAGCTGCAAACATCTGAAGGCTATGTATTTTCACAGGGAGATGCTAGATGCTGCATCAGTGGGGGTTGTTTGTGAGTCTGGGATCTGATGTCAGGTGACAAAAAAGAGATAGTATGCTGCAAGTATCCCAACAGAAATATTTGAGATATTAATTTAAGAACTCTCTGAGGGAGAGATAGGGCATTTTGTGTTTGCCTTTGACCTGACAACATCCACTCACCACCTCTGCACTTGCCTTGCTGTAAGTAAGTTATCTAGGGTACATTAATTTCTCTTAGATTCAGTTAGGAACATAGTAAAGATGAATTTAGATGTTTTCTGTATTTATTTGAGACTGTCCTGTAATGTTGTTTTAAATATTTCCTGTGATTTTGAACTCTGATGTCACTGTGAATACATATTTAGTGTTTTCTTGTTTTGCTATTATTTATTATTAAATATATTTAAATCTTTCAATTGTGGCTGTTCTGTTTAGAGCTATTTAAGCTCTTAATGTACTTGCGTATCTATTTGGTGATGCTGTACAGGCCACTCCTAATAGCCTGTCTCTTAGTCAAACTACCATTTGGATTAATAGTAACATTACGCAGTATGATTGGACACCCTTATAGTCTGGGTAGAAGGGGGCATAGCTAGTAAACCTGTGCCAGCCTTTCCCAGGTGTGTGTGTGTGTGTGTGTGTGTGTGTGTGTGTGTGTGTGTGTGTGTGTGTGTGTGTGTGTGTGTGTGTGTGTGTAAATCAAACCTCAAAGTGGATGTGTGTGTTAGCTACTTGGGCAATGACATAAAGCACTGTTTAGACAGAGAGGGTGCTGAAGGTCTTGGTTTGCCCACTCAGCTGAGATCTCAACCCTATAACTGTACCAGTGGGGAGTCTTACTGGGGATCTGGAGAAAGAGGGAGAAACCAGCCCCAGACTGACTGTGGTCTCTGTGTGCTCTTAAGGGGAAATTGCACTTTACTGTGTGTGTATACTTGTCATTCTGCCAGTGTGTACGTCCCCCCCACTGTTGCCAGTGGTGAGGATTGAGGCTCCTTGATTACTGGGCCAGTGCAGGGGCATCACATAAACTTAAAAAGTTGCTGAAATAACAGGATTTGTGTTAGTATGCATGTCCTGAATAATATAAAGTCAAAAACTGAAATGTATATCATTATTTAGTGACTTTAATCCTCATTTATTTGACAGAAAACCACATATTTTGTGAGGAGCAGATCAAAAGTATGGGTCAAAAATCTGGGCAGTCTGTGAAAATCTGGGCAGTTGGGAGGTATGCAGAGGACTTAATGGATTTGTGGTCAGATTTAACTAGAGATAAAGAGATGCAATGTGGATGCTATATTGATAAGGACCAGATAAAAGATATCAGAGCCTCTAGTGGGTTGCTTTTTTTTTTTTTAATTTTTTAATTTTTTTTAATTATTTTTTTAAATATCCTGTTGCTGGGAATCCCACAGGTTAGCATTCTCATCAATTTTACCTGATAAGATAGCAATTCAGCAGTTAACGTCCTAACTCCATTATAACTTGAACAGTCACGCGATTGGGAGTATTTTGCACTAACCAGGAAGACAGATTACCTCCAAACTAGCTAATGTAGGTTACAAGACCTAGTATCTTGGTGTAAACTATTACCAGTGTAATATTTATTGGTGAGCTCGCCACCAGGGACCTTAGCAAATGGAATATTACCTCTTTTTAAGATACTGTAGACCCATTCCCATAATATAAAGCTTTCATGGACCTATTCCCATAATATTAAGTTGTTACAGACCCATTCCCATCACATAATTTAAGCTTGCATCCCCCAGGCAATTTTCAGGCTGTAAAATGAATCAGCATCCCTTTAATGTGTTGAACTAGCTTTTGTAGGTAAGGTATATTCAGTAATATGAATCTTTTACAAATAGTCTTTTGAATTAAACCTTAGGAACTTTCTCTAGTAAGTAGTGTGGGCTAACAAAAACATAATTTTGTCTCAAATTGCAAAAAGACTGTTTCTAAAGCTGCATTTAGAGAATTCCTATATCTACCATTTAGGCCCAGAGTCAGAGATAGTTTTATGAGTCCATTGTGCATCCAAAAAGTTGGCTCTCAATTAATTACACTTCTTTGTATTCTCTAGTAAATGGAAGTGGCCGCTGCCCTTGCCCCCCTCACCTTACATTTGGAGCTGGTTAATTTAACTTGCTAGAGCTATGGGTGCCATTTTTTAAAAAAATATCCTGCTGCTGGGTATCTCAAAGGCTTAGTCTGCTCACTAAGTAAGTGCCTGATTGTAAATATATTTATGTTACTCATATTTTATTATTAGAAGTTAAGAAAGCTGTATTTCTCTTGTGAAACCTAGTGAGCATTGTGTGTAGAGGAAGTACTGTTTAATGTTTAATGGCCTTATTGATCTATGTGACCAGTGTACTGAAATGCATTTTCTGAATTAGTGTTGCATCACTGATTTATCTTTATACAAATTGTGCTCTACAGTGTAGAACACCCTGTTAGCGTTGCATCTGTTATTGCTGTTTTAGTCCGCTGTATGCTCCTGTTGTCGTGCAACATAAATAGTTATAATACGTGAACTACTTGTGCTCTAGATCTTTTTTGTCTAGTTTTACCCTATAAGACAGTAATTCAGCAGTTAACTTCCCAAATCCATTATAACTTGAACAGACAAGGATTCGGGAGTATTTTGCACTAGCTGGGACGATAGATTACCTCCAAACTAGGTAATGTAGGTTACAAGACCTAGTATCTTGGTGTAAACTATTACCAGTGTAATATTTATTGGTGAGCTTATTGCCGGGGACCTTAGCAAATAGAATATTACCCCGTTTTAAGACTTCTGAAGACTCGATCCCATAATATAAAGCTTTCACAGATCTATTCTCATAGTATTAAGTTGTTACAGACCCATTCCCATCACATTATTTAAGCTTGCATCCCCCAGGCAATTTTCAGGCAGTAAAATGAATCAGTGTACCTTTAATGTGTTGAAACAGATTTTGCAGGCAAGTATATCTAGTAATGCAAATCTTTTCCTAATAGTCTTTTGAATTAAACCTTAGAACTTTCTTTAGTAAGTAGTGTGGGCTAACAAAAACATAATTTTGTCTTAAATTGCAAAAAAGACTATTTCCAAAGCTGCATTTAAGGAATTACTATAACTACCATTTAGGCCCAGAGTGAGAGAGAGTTTTTTGAGTCCATCATGCATCCAGATGGCTGGCTCTACCTGTTCTGCTCACCCTTGCTTTGCTCTGGCTCATTCCACTCTCGTACTTTACCCCCATTTCCAACCCACCCCTACTGCACCTATATTTACCTTAAATTAGCCACTGCCACAATCCCAAATGACCAATCAAGCAGCTACTTCTCTACTCTAAAAAAAATGTAATCTTGTTCAACGAATAATCAGTCACATACTTTAAGACCACTAACCCTGTGCAGTGGTGCAGCAGTAGCGTTGTCACCTCACAGCAAGAGGTTCTCCAGTTCAATTTTTGGCTGGGGTACCTTCTGTGTGGAGTCTGCATGTCCTCCCTGCATTCATGTGGGTTTCCTCCAGGTGCTCCGGTTTCCTCCCATGTTACAAAGACATGCATCTGGAGAATTTCTTCCTGAGCCTCCACTGAAAAGTGACTCTGTTCCAAGTCGGACTTTCCCAGTTAACAAATACAAAATAAATAAATAATCCACACTTAGGGAACCTACCAGCACCTTAAAATATTACCAGATTACCAGATAGGTATCTCATTACGAATTATTATTTCAATTATTCCCAAAACTACATAATCCATCAACATCTATAACATACTAGCAAGCAAGTAACCCATTACTAACTCTAGACCTTAAACCAGGCTCAGGAAACAGTCATTTCAAAATCCTTCAAATCCACATCTACCTTAAGCCAGGCCCAGGTAAGAAACACTTCAGAATCCCTCAGATCGACATAAGTTATTTCTACACTTCATATCTTAATAAAACACAAAACACAAGAATATTTATACCAAAATCAACATGCTAGCATTATGTTCAACACTTATGATTTTACTTACAATAACAGCTCATTTTACCTCATACCTTATCTATCTAAATACTCCAACCTCCAGTCATAGTACCCTTTACATCCCCAGAACAAACAATACCCAAAACTATCTTGATATCACTTACCATCTATAACATTACATACATTGACCAAGCCTCATATACCATTCTCTCACAACAATATTTCCCACACTGTTCCATAAAATTTGATAAATTTATATCAAAATTCTTAAATCTGGTTACACATATAGCATCCCAAATCATTCTTAGTGGAGATATCCACTCTAACTCTGGCCCCAAAAGTAATACAGCCCACCCCACTTCCCTACCCATCACCCAGCCCCAAAGTTTTCTAAACCTCCCCAGAAAGATACTGACCTTATTCTTCTTCTTCTTTTGGCTTTTCCCAGTTAGGGGTCACCACAGCGGAACTCTGGTCTGCTAATGATTGGCAGTAGATATTTATGGTGCTGTGGTGCCAGCTCAATACCCAACCTTCAATGAAGGCACTCCCATTTACGCATGTCTTTCAAATGTCACTCGACCATGGGGAGGACATACAGACTCCACACAGAAGGCTCTCCAACTGACCTATTATTACTAAATATCAACATCAGAAGTATTCTTAATAAAGTTCAAGAATTACATGCCACATTCTCTCTTTACTGTCCAGGCATTGCTCTAATAACTGAAACATAGGTTCATAGGTTCATAGGTAGGTACTAGGCTATCTGCTCGAAGGCATTTATAAGCCTAGCCAGAATGTGTTGGCTTTTGCCGCCCCCTTACATTAGTTCCCTGTGCCTCTGTCCAGCAGAGCAACTGAAGTGATCCCTAGGGTAAACTTTCTGTTTCCCAT
The DNA here is from genome assembly GCF_019279795.1 of Protopterus annectens. Lineage (NCBI taxonomy): Eukaryota > Metazoa > Chordata > Ceratodontiformes > Protopteridae > Protopterus > Protopterus annectens. The sequence goes on along the minus strand of NC_056741.1, from coordinate 1,653,914,156 downwards.
CCACTCGTTAAGGTTTCTTTTGAAGAGTGTTAGTGAGGAGCTCTGCCTAATGTAGATTAGAATCTTGTTCCAAAGCATGGGAAGTCTCTGGGACAGGAATCTATTCCTCCAGCACTTCCTATTTATTGTTGTGGTGAGGTTTAGATCCCTAGAGCGTGTGGCTTGAGGGGATAAAGTTTTCTTTAGGTGGAGCAACCGAGTACAGCTGGAGTTTCTTCAGTCGAGCTGCATAGGGCATCTGTTTGAGGCTAGTGATCCTCTTGGTGAGGTACTTCTGTGGTCTTTCCAGCTGTTGCAGGTGTCTGGTAAGGTACATCCTGAATGGGGCATTGTACTGTATGATGGGTCTGGCTAATGATGAGTAGAGGGGCACAATGACCTCTTTTGATCTGGATGCGAACCCTTTTGTGATTAGGTGGGCCACGTAGAAGGATTTTCTAACCATTTTGGCAATGTGATTATCAAAGGTGAGATCACTATCTACTTGGGTCCCCAGATCCCTTATTACATCTTCTGTATTTAGGGGACTACCACCTATGTGGTAGTTTATAGGTACTTTGTTTTTTCCAAAGGGGATGACTATGCACTTTTTGGCATTTAGCTTGAGGCCATGATTTTGACACCAGGTATCCGTCTCAGTGAGCACCTTTTGGAGGATGTCTGTGTCAGCTGGAGAGTCAATTATAGCCCCTATTTTGCAGTCATCTGTGAACTTGGTCAGCCATTGCCCTTCTGTGCTTTTCTGTACCTCTGAGAAGTATATGCAGAACAGGAGGGGTCCTAGGACTGAGCCCTGGAGAATGCCACTTGTAACCGGTTTAGAGTCGGACCTAGCTCCCGCAATTCTCACCAGGTGGGTTCTGTCCATGAGCCAGTTGGCAACCCATCTTGTGACATAGGGGTTTACATTCAGGCTGGTGAGCTTGTCTATAATACCAGAATGGGGAATGGTGTAGAAGGCCTTAGCGAGGTCTAGGTAGGCTGTGTGTACCACCTTTCCCTCATCTATAGCCTTGGTAACTGTCTCAAAGAAGTCCACCAGGTTTAGGAGGCATGATCTGCCCTTAACAAAGCCAAACTGGGTAGAGTCCAGTGTTTGGAGGTTCCCAATGTTTCTGTTAATGAGTTCCATGATGATGCACTCCATAGCCTTGCAGACCAAGCTAGTCAGGCTTATAGGGCGATAGTTCCTGGGGTCTGTTGTGGCTCCACCTTTGTGGATCAAAATAACTGTTGCTGTGCACAACTCTATGGGTATGTAGCCTGTGGAGAGGCTGAGTTTGAGCAGTGTGTTTAGGTGAGGGGTTAGTTCGTCTTTGAGCTTATGTAGGATGCAGCCTGGGGCACCATCTGGTCCCATTGATGCTGTGTTTTTGGCTTTGGAGAGGGCTGTTTTAACCTGAGTGCCTGTGATTTCAGGGACTCTACATTCTTCTCATATGGGTATGCGCCCTTTTGGGGGTGAGATGGGGATGAAGTTTGTGCTGAACCTGTCTGCCAGGATGTTGGCGATATCAATTGGTTCAGTGTATTTTATGCCATTCTGCACTACCTCCAAGCAGATCTGAGCATTGCCACTTAGATTCTTGACATAGCTAAAGAATGCCTTGTGGTTATCTTTGGAGTCCTTGGCAATTTTTCTTTTAAAGCTTGCCTTGGATGATGTTATGAGGGATTGTAGTTTCTTGCTGATACTGATCAGGGATGTCTTCTCTTCTTGGGATTTTACTCTTTTCTGTACTAGTTTCCTCCTTCTATTGTATAGCTTGTTTATGGCAGGAGTCCACCAGACTGGTTTTCTTTTCTTATAGGAGTGAGTCTTGGTTTTGCTTGGGATGGCATGATCCATGCATTCTTGTAGGTGCCAGTAGAATGCATTAGTAAAGGATTTTGCATGGCTAAAACCTGACATATAACAAAAGTATACCAGCAGGATACAATATTCTTAGATTAGACAGAAAAAACAAAACAAAAGAGGGGTGACATAACCTTTCTGTTTAAAAATAAGCTCACTTTAGAACTCATAAATCCAGTCACCCCTGACTTCAATAATGCAGAAATAATGTTTACTAAACTTACAATAAACTATAGAAAACACTTAAATAGAGATGATGCCTACATCCATGCCGGTTACAACCTCCCCACTGTTGAACACACTCAACAGTGGACATCAAAAACCCTACCACAGTAAACAATCATCATGGGTGATTTCAACATCAGTTGGTACACCTGTGACTCTCAGAGTCCAACTAATCTCATAAACCTCCAGGGCTTCACTCAGTTAATGTATTCTCCCACTAGGTTTGACAAGTCAAAAAGACAGTCCATCTTGGACTGGATCTTAATTAACAGACCCATTTCCTCTCTACAAACAGGTTGTCTACTAGATAACCGTAGCAATCATCTCTCCACCTACCTTCTTAGACACTGTGTAAACTCACTGAAACTTAACACCTTACACCAGATTTGTAATAAAAGAAACTTTAGCCCCAAATAATTAATTTCCACCCTAAATGTTGTAATTAGTTACCACTCAAATATCTCCCTCTATGGGAAGCCCTAGATTATTTTAACTCCATCTTAGACAAACTAGCTCCTCCTAAGACAATAAGAATAAAATCCAATTTTGCATCATGGCTAACCAAAGAGAGAATATCACTATTTAAAGCAAGATATAAAGCTTGAGAAACATGGTGCACTAACAAAACTACAGCAAATAAACAGCCATATTCAGAACTAAGGAACAAAGCCAAAAGGTAAATTAGACAAGACAAAATGAATCATTATGGTAATATCCAATCAAAACATCAGAATCAACCTCAAAAATTCTGGTCAGCAATAAAAAAATCCTGCAACCTGGACTAGAAAGTACATCCTCCCCATCAACTACTAATATTAAAGACAGTATAGCAATGCAGTTTAATACATATTTCACAGAATCTATCTTATCCCTTGCAAATAACATCTGCTCTACCCCTCTACCAGCTCATGCAACAACAAGTCAGGACAGCAATACCTTCTCCTTCCAACCTGTCCCTACAGAAACTATAAAAAAATATCTAAAAAAGCTTAAACTAACAACCCCTGTAGCCAATCATTTACCTGCAGAGTATCTTAAAATTACGGCTGAAACCATCTCCTATCCAGTATCCATCCTCATCAACTGTTCCATCGCCAAACATAAAGTGCCAACCATCTGAAAATGTTCACATATTATCACACTGCACAAAGTCAGAAACTCAACAGACCTGTCCAACTATGGTCCTATAGCCATCTTATCACCCTTCTCTAAAATTTTCGAGAGGTACATTCATTCTCAATTACTAAACTGTCTCTTAACTAACAATCTTCTGTCTGACACTCTGCAAGGATTCTGACCAAAACATAGCACTACTACTGCTCTGATGTCCTTCACTAATGTCATTAATCAGCATAGAAATGATGGTAACCTAGTATCTTCTATCTTTCCAGATCTATCCAAAGCGTTCAGTACTGTCTCTCCTAACAAACCCTTAGAGACTCTTTCTGAACTTAAACTTGGCCATTCTGCACTTGCATAGTTCCAAGATTATCTAACTGGTCGCCAGCAAGTTGTAAAATGGCAACAAAACCTCACTTCTCTAAAGGTGGTCACTCTGGGAGTCCCTCAATGACCTATCCTTGGTCCTCTTCACCTTATTTACTAACAATCTTCACACCTCTGTCATGCATGCATCCCTTGTCTCGTATGTGGATGATTCAACTTGAGTCTGTGCTGCTCCAGCACTACAACTTCAACATATAACCCATCAGTCCTTCTCAGCAGTACAATATTGCTAATGCACAGCTTATTCCTACCTCCAATAAGACTAGGCTCATGCTTTATCATCTCACAAGAACCACTGAACCTCCCCCTTCTTTCAATATCTCATCAATAAATAGCACAATTATTTTTGTGATTATAGACAGTAACCTGACATTTGATATTCACATAGCTCAGACAATAAATAAAGTCCATACAAAACTCAGTACCCCCTGCAGAAATAAACAATTTCAAACAAACAACACAAAAGCCACCATTGACAGTACCCACCTTGTCTTCACCCTCTTCTACACTTATCCAATTCTCACTAATCTAAAGAAATCTGATTTAAGTAAACTTGATACCTGCTACAATAACATTGCAAAGTTTGCCACAGAATCAACCTATATATCTCACCATTGCCTAGCACTGAGACAACTCTCCTGGTTAGAACTGCCCAATATCTTAGCTTACAACCAACTGACCATGGCACATTAATTACTTAAGCAACGAGAAAAAAATCCTGTCCTTCAAAACCTCTTACAACCCTATTGTGTTCTGCATTCCACCAACAAATCATTATTAAAGATATCCAAAGCTAATAATACTGCTGTAGAATCCCTTTACTCTAATTACATAGCCAAAATCTGGAATACTTTGCCCCTAGAAATAAAAACTATCAGTTGCACTACAAGATTCAAAAAGATCCTTAAGACCCATTTAACTAATACATGGATATGCTCTTGTACCAACCCTGATTAAGAACATGGATATGCTCTACTATCAACCCTGGTTTTAAGCAAATCTGGCCAACCTAAGTATAGGAAACATATATTCTACCATTCATTTTTTGTACACTGTATAAAATATGCCTGTATTACCTGCAAATAACAACATCGTGGGGTTCCACTGTAAACTGCAAAATGCTGTACTCTCAACTCCAACTCTAGATCTTTGTACACAATCAGTCATTTTTATTTTGTTTTTGTACTATTTTGTTCCATCATCATCCTTGTACATTTTATTTGTGTATTAATTGTGGAGCTTTTGGGCAGCACAGTGGTGCAGCAGTTAGCATTGTCACCTCACAGCAAGAGGTTCTCTGGTTTAATTCTTGGCTGGGGTACCTTTTGTGTGGAGTCTGCATATCCTTCCTATGTTCGCGTGGGTTTCCTCTGGGTGCACTGGATTCTTCCCACATTCAGAAGACATGTTGCAGGTGGCTTGGACATTCTAAATTGGCCCTAGGTGTGAATGTATGCTTGTGTGTTCTTTCTGTGGAAGGGTGGGTGCTGGGCTGGCAACTCAACACCGTGACACTCTACTGCCACTTGTTCTGCAGACTGACAATCTGCTATGGTGACACCTAATGGGAGCAGCCAGAAGAAGATTAATTGTGGAGCTTTTCTCCCCAGGCCACTGCTGACAAAGGACAACTTGTCTAGTTGGACATTCCTGGTAAACAAATATAAATAAATAAATAAATTGTTTTGCAAGTTTGTTCCAGTGAGTGATATTAATGAAGTCTAGGAAACACAGCCAAGTGGTACACTGGTTAAGGTGTATGCCTTTAAACCACAAGGTGCAAGGTCAGATTCTCACCACTGGAAAGAGCTTTCCAGATTGAAAATGTATATTTTTGGGTGGGAGGATGACATAATGGTTAAGGTGTTTACCTTGGAAACACAAGGTGCAGGTTTGATTCTCACATAGGGTAATTGGCTAGGCTTAAAATGGCCCACAAGGGCAGTTAGCCTAGTACTAATCTATGAACCTATAACTATTTTAAAGGTCCAAGTTTGTCAATCGATACTTGCATAATTGAAGTACCTTAGTAAGACTATATTAGGTTTGATATTTAATGCCTGAATGATGTTGAGGTAATTTCTATGATTTTTGGGAGGCTGGGAGAAGCTAATGGGGATATGCAGTTAGCAGTGATGTTAGGGAGATATGGATCTTCATAAGCTCCATGTTAGGGTCATGAATAATTTGGTGTAAATGTAATGGCATTTATACCAAATATAGATACTGCCCCGCAGTTTCCCAAGGGTCAGATGGCGTGATAGTCACTAAACCCTGGTACACAGGGAAAGTTCATATTGCATGGAATCCATGTCTCAGTAGCTATACAAGTCATTTTTTTGTGTGTTTTTTAGTTTTTTTGGCATACTATTTTTGATATTTAATTTTCAATAAATGATGAACCAAAAAAGATATCTGTGGCTCATAGAAAATCTGTGTCAGCCCCAGTTTGATAGTTATAACCCATCTCTGATGAAACAGAAAGTCTTGTATACTATTATACTATATACTCCCAGGCTGACAGATATCATCCTTAGAATGACTCCGGCTATTAAGCCAATAGTTAAAGTAACTTATCTTGTCTTTGTATCTAAGCATCATTCTTGCAGAAGGCAAGATACTAATCAAAAGCAGTCTCCTTCCTCTAGCACATAGAAAGCAAGTGCCATCGTGTCTCCTTGCATGTCCCTCTGCCTCAGGTCATTCACTCCCACACAAGCCACCGCTAGTTTGTACTCAAATTTGTCTGAATTAAGGGATTTTAGCACTTAACTTTTTATGATTTTTATGTTCTTCATGTGTTATATTTAATAAATTATGTCTTTTATTGGTGGCTATGTTCCTTGGCTTCATGTGGAATTGTTCCTATCGTTCAGTATTCTTTCTAGTTACTGGTTTTGGTTCTGTTTTGGTTCTGCACTTTGCCATGTGTTTTTTGGTTGCATTTACTACACTGTCTAAGAACATCCAATGCAATCAGACTGGCCGCAGTTGGGGTGAGAGAAGACTGTTGAGCCATACTAACAGAGTGTGCAGAACTGGGCCTTGCATAGTACCCAGGGGTTGGAGGGAACTACTGTAGTAAACCCTGAAGATTTATGGATAAAGTATTTAGGGAGACATCCTGAGGTTAGGTTACATGGTACTAATCTTGCAGTACTTATTGAAAAAAAAAAACAGAATACAGTTTGTCAAGAATGCTGAATAGTGGCGATTCACCTAAATGGATACTCCCTGACTACTACTAGAGCTGGTCTCATCACAGCTTCACACAGTTGGGAATCAATGTCCTTTTGCTTCTTCTCTCACCAAAAGGAAAAAGTAGCACTATTCTCGACATGAAAAGTGAACCATAGGCTCTTTGGTGATCAGCAATCTTGTTCCCGGTGTTGAAGGGGTCTGTTGGCTTGTTGTAGCCCCTTCCTGGTTGATACTCTGCATAGCAACCAGAGCAATCAGGAACATCCCACACACACTCTGCCCAATTACAGACAATCAGGAATCAATGACCCTCTGCCCCTTCTCTCGCTAGGATCAAAATAGAAGCACTAATCTCAAGATTATTACTGAGAAGCAGAAAATAATCTCCACAGTGACTGATAGTCTTGTCCCAGATGTTGCAGATTCTAAAAGAAAGATGAAAAATGGGTTAATATTCTAAGAAATGCAGTGTGCACTAAGCAGTTAGGAAAATAAGAAAGAGAAGGTAACTTGAGCTTTTGCAGTATAAAGAAGAGCCACTAATTTTAAAAGAACATGCCAGAATGGATGGAGGGTGAGCACTCAGTATTCTGGGTCAGTGGAATACAGTGGAAGGGAGAATCAATCTAGTTTAAGGGGAGTGATTCACAAAGTGATACTTTTCTGCTTACTGACAACAGCCAGTGAAAGACAGAGAAGGAATTAGGTGCTCAAATTAATAAAATGGACTGACAACTAGAGTGACAGTGAGCTTAAGAAAATAACACTAGCCCGGTGGGACCATGACGCAAAACCAAATTTCTGTGACTTACAAGAAGTAATGAATAGGTACATCCCCAGCTGTAAGCCAACCAATGTAAAAAAAAATCCACATGAAACACATCTGTTCCACCCACTTTACTCTGCTTGATTTGACCTGTTGCTGTTACCACCTCTCTTAACACCATCTTCTCGTGCAGTCTTGAGAGGTCCTAATCATCCTTTTGTTCCTATTTTCCATTTAACAAACACATTATCCTCTCCTGTCACCTCTGCATACAATGTCTTGCACAATTCCCTACTAAACACCTCCTTAATTATGATATTTGAATATACTACATCCCCATCATTCATCAACTCATCTCAGCTTCCAAATGCATCTTCTACAACAACAATAACCATTCCTTTCATTCCCTGTCTCCTTTTTCAGGAACTACTTCCCCAAGCATGATTTCATCTTTTCTTTTCCAGTTTAATCCTCCCTTATACCCCATGGCCACTTTCTGCCATGCTTATTCCTTCCAACCCTTCTCTCCCTTGTTATTCTCGAAAGCCAGTGCCATTGTCATCTCCTTCAACCATCTCACATGATCACACCATTTTCAGGATTCCGTTTTCATAATGGCTTCATTTCCCCTCTCCAGCCAATGCATCACTTCCAGTGATCTGATATTGCCCTCTCCAGACTTCCAACCAACTCAACCTCCAATGTACTGTCATCAGTCACAAGAAACCAATGCAACCTACTATCCTGTTGACACTCATCTCTACTGGAAAAAAACCCTGAATCTTATCCCTCCTTAGTGTTTTTGCCGAATGTGCACCAGCCCCAAATCTCTCATCCCATCTTGCAGCAACTTCAATTGTTTATGGTGGAACTCAGCAACTCCATACAACTTGTCAAATTCAGAGTTTGTGAATAAACCAAAGGATCCACCCCCCAACATAACCCTCTGTTCCTTCTGCTTGTATTACCTAATGTTCTTAGTACATTTCTCCAATTACTCCATCCTGTTGCCATTTTCCCCATAATAATATATTCTTACCGTTCCTTGCTCAAGTCTTATTCTTGTTTCACCACCACTTCCTACTTCCTCCCTCCACCATCTCCTACCCTTTCCACTTCCAACTTCACCATCACCAAGATTCCTGCTCATCTTCTTCTCCATTTGTACAGTCCACCCCTAACCATCTGAACCCCAACTTCTGCATCTTTGTACCACCCTTTTCTTAAATTTGAGCACTTTGGTAAATGAATGTCCATTCAGTTTCTCAACAATCTTTTTAAGACTCTCTCTCTTCTATGGGGCATTTCATCCTCCCACATTGCATGTTTCCAAATCTGCATCCAGCCTACCCACACCTGACCTCTCTACTGGCCTTTCAAGCTTAGCCTGAAAATGACCTTGTGTGCCTCCCCAAGAACACTAATGATTTCTCTGCCTGGTAGCTGTAGAGCATCATGAAACTGCATACTATCTCCACCAACCTGGCACTTGCAGTGCCACCTGGGTACAAGTGTCTTCTCTCTGGATTACACCTCACTCCTGTCTGTATCCTTTCCAGGTTCATCCCCATGTCTCTTGTTTATACTCCTGACTTTGTTATCATCTGCAGGTCCCCACTCTGACTCCATTTGTGCTACAACAAACTCTTCCAATAATAGTGAAAAAGAAGAAGAAATTATAAACTCCCCTTGGGATTAGAGTGGACACACCATGAAATTCACATATCTTGTGCAGATAAGCTCACTCACCTTTCATCATGTTTCTCTTCTAAGCCCACATAAAGCATAACAAGTATTAGCTAACTTCCTGTTTACTTTTTTCCTCAAATCACTTTGACAGCTTTTATTTTGTAAAAAGTAATGTAACCATTTTTTGGTTACCCACCCCTGTCTTGGAGTGCTCTTGGCATTCTTAACTTTGCCTTCATCTTCTGCAGAAATCTTAACTAGTCATTCACCATTTCATATATAAGGAAAATATTTTACAAGAAGTCAGCCTTAGTACTTTATAGGGAGGAATATACTCTGCATTCTTCCCTATATTTCTTACAATAAACATGCAAATGAAACTATCATTTATGTCAATCAATATCCATGAAGCACAATAACGTTTGAGCATTCTCCATCCCTGATTTTTGCTACTTCATGCATTATTCTTTATTTGTTTTGCCATATCAATTTTATGTCAATCTCCCTTCTGCCTGGTGGTAACATTTCCCTACCCAAAATTGAATGATGCATCTGAATTGTCTACAGACTACCATACCCTAAATATAGTGACCATCATTTACTGAAGAATAAAAGAGAAATATAAAACAAAAACTACGCAAACATTATAACACTGATAGCTCTTCCAAATATACATATACATGCATGGATACACACACACACACACACACACACACACACACACACACACACACACACACACACACACACACATACACACATATATCTATATATATATATATATAAATATATACTCACACACACTTATATAGACATATACATACATACATACATATATAGATTTCATTCAAGTGCTTGAACTGTCAAAGTTCCAGCACTTGAAATACTGGCTAAAGAGTTTGAAAATTAACTTTGTAAACATTGTCGGTGTTGGAATGTCCACGGTCGTAGTGCACTGTGGACCAGGGGACTAGGAAGTTGCACTTTCCCCAATGTAGTGCAATCCTGGGAGTGTATACATATATATATATATATATATATATATATATATATATATATATATATATATATATATATATATATATATACACATACATGCATGTATAGTATATAGTATGTATATGTATATATCACTGTGTGCAGATGACTGGAGCACTGAAGCACGGGAACTTGTCCATCTGCACAAAAAAAAAATATTTTTTCAAATCCTTTTGATTCAAACTGTTTTTTTTTCAATGCCTAAGTGCTCAAAGATTTTACAGTTAGAGTCCCTGATATATATATATATATATATATATATATATATATATATATATATATAAAAATCACCCACGCATACACGTGAAACACTTTCCAGCATTTTCTTGAAATAAACATCAAAGTATATCAAACAATTAAATAGAAGTATTGTGCATGTGTACACAGAATAGTCATTTATTAAAGCAACCTTCAGGTACCTTTGGGAAGCAGTGTCCAGTACCATCCGCAAAACAATCAGCCTTGCCTCTGATAGTCTAACTGTCCATCATCTCCAGTGATTACCCAGAGCTATGCACTGGCACCCTTGTCAAACCCATGATTTCACACTTAATTCCTTATTTAATTGTAAGAGTGCCACATTCTAGATTAATTGGATGACCATGTCAGCCGTCTTCTGACCCATTTTGTGACAGGGCTTTCTTCCATCTGTCTTTTGCACTTTCACAACATCTGTTACTAGAATTTGTTGGAAACAATTTCTCCTGCTGTAGTGCCCTCATATAGTATCTCCCTTTCTCTAGACAGGATCCTCATCTTGACTCCACCAGTCACTGACCTACCTACTTTTCTCCTTGAGAGGTGACTGATCCCAAATCAGGTCTGTATATATAATACTTTTTACATCATTACTAGTGCCTCTAAGCCTAGACTCTGTATTTTCTTGCACCCCTGTTGGTGCCTTTCCCTTAGGATACAGTCCTGCCACAACTGCATAATCATTCACTCCAGAGACTGCAAAATGCCTTCTCCCCAGTCCTCCTTGGTATTCCATGCCTTTAGCCATTTCTCTTCCTGTATTCTAGAGAATCCAGGGCCCCAGACATCTACCATACACAGATAGGCTAAAAGCCCTATCCCTCTACTCAGTTTCATACAGACTCCTCAGAGGTGAACTCTGTCTGGCATGCAAGGCAATCACGGACCCCACCTTGATGGGATTGCTGCATATCCGCAAGTCAAGCTCCATTCGAGTAACCCCCATGCATGGCCTCAACCTGGTCTGTGACATCAACAAGACTTGTTGGCAGGACAGATTTGTGTCCCAGAGACTCCCCATCTATGGAATAGACTCCCTCTTCACATCAAGCAGAGTACCTCTTTACCCCTTTTTAAGCACAACCGATAACTGGATGGGAAACAGAAAATATACCCCTGGGATTCTATCTGTGTCCCTGCTGGACAGGGGCATCAGGTAATGATTTGTCTAAACATGGGCTAAACTTTTGGCTAGGCTTATAAGGGCTTCAGGGCCAATAGCCTAGTAACCTCCTATGATCCTATGATCCTATTCTCACAGGGGTCACCATCTGACATCCACTATGTACCTGTAACTCACATCATCCTTAAATAACTTGCCTGCCTGCCTCCCAAAAAGTCTACCAGATAAACCAGCATAATTTGGTGTGCAGTTTATAATATTACTGGATGCACTGCTTTGACTTCTGCCTGCATATGCATCATATAGCCATGCTGTTGTTCTCATCTGCACCTCCATTTTAAGTAGGAGCAGAGAAGTCTTCAACCTCTATAACCTCTAGACCTGCCAGTGTTAGGACCCCCTGCACCACTAGCCATTTTTCCTTCAGTAACTTTACAGCTTAACTACTATGTGGCGTAGTCTTATTCATGCCACTCCCCCCCACTCAATGTACCCTGTGCACTTATGTGTCCATGGGATTGCTGCATATCTGCAAGTCAAGCTCCACTCAAGTAACCCACACACGCGGCCTCAACCTGGTCTGTGACATCAACAAGACTTGTTGGCATGACAGATTTGTGTCCCAGAGACTCCCCATCTATGGAATAGACTCCCTTTCCACATCAAGCAGAGTACCTCTTTACCCATTTTTAAACACAACCGATAACTGGGTTCTCTATAACACAAATCGTACAGCCACCTTTGAATTCTATGTGGTATAGTCTCCCTTTACTCATGTCACTCCTCCCCACTCAATGTACCCTGTACACTTATGTGTCCAGAACCTGTTTCTCTAGAACACAAATCCTACAGCACCTTTGAATAAAAGCCACAGAATCAGAACCTTCTACCTCTGTCTTCAGGCCAGTAATTCTAAAATCTCTCTCTCTCTCTCTCTCTCTCTCTCCACAACCTATTTTGGAGTTCATTCTTGTATTCTTGAAACCAAGCAAACAGAGCTCTAAGCTGCTCCAACTCACCCCCTAGACATCAAAACTAACTTTTAGACCAACTTAGCTTCCCCTTCTGTTTCTCCACCAGCACTAGAAATTTTACATAATCTACCCTTTGACTAGTTACTTCCTGCCTCAGCACTGCCATATCCCTTAGCCTTCTAGCTGCATCAAGTCAGCATCCAGTTTTAGTTCTTCTTTGTGCCCCACACTTTACTCACTGCTACATCAAGAAAATTACACCAAAGATGGCTGCTATCATTAGGCATCCTAAGCTGCTACCTTTGCTTGGGACAACAACCTGCTATCATCACAAAACATCACAAACAGCTGGGGCTCAGCAGTTCTGTTTCCATCTTGGTATTGCCCTTCCACTACCCTGTTAGTGATTCCACTAATGAGGGAAATTGTGTTTCTTCTCTTTCACTATGTATTCTCCCACATTTGAAATCAAAAATGAAAATACATATTGCATTTTTTATTAATTACTAATTTGTAAGCAAGAATAAGCCACTGTGGTAGTATTGAGGGATAAAGCCCTGACTATGGCCCAGGTGACGCTGGTTCAATTAGCAGCCTGGATGACTGACAGAACAGTAGGGAGGAATGGGTATTACTATCATGGGGTGGGTGGGATGCCCAATGGCCATTTGCTGTGATGATCTCTAGTCAAGGCTGGGGATTGTACACTGGTAGACATGCTGAAGAGGGTTTTAGGGCTGAGACTTGGCTGAGTTGCAGCAGAGGTGGGGCAATACATCTCACATCTCCATTGCATGCCCACCCCAAGTATGCCATTGGGTCTGCAAAACTGAGGGGAGATTGAGTAGCCCATAAAGCAAAAAGACCTTCCCCAGCCATATGTTCAAACCCAGGACGGCTAGTTCCATGAGCAGCCCCCAGATGTTCAGACCCTGGATAGCTAGCTCCAGGAGCATCCCACAGATGTTCAGACCCTGGATGGCTAGCTCCATGAGCAGCCCCCAGATGCTAAGACCCTGGGTGTCTAGCTTCACGAGCAGCCTCCAGATGCTTAGACCCTGCATAGCTAGCTCCACAAACAGCCCCCAGATGCTCAGACCCTGGACAGTTAGCTCCAAGAGCATCCCCCAGATGCTCAGACTGTGGATGGCTAGCTCCATGACCAGGCCCAGGTGCTCAGACCCTGGATGGCTAGCTCCAAGAGCAGCCCCCAGATGCTCAGATCCTGGATGGCTAGCTCCATGACCATCCCCCAGATGCTCAGACCCTGGATGGGTAGCTCCAAGACCAGCCTCCAGGTGCTCACACCCTGGATGGTTAGCTCCATGACCATCCCCCAGTATACAGGATTAAGTCCAGGGTAGAGCAAAGAAGAGGGGTTGGGAGGTGGGCTAATGGTGTTAAGTGGTTACAAACACAAACAAGGGTGGGAAGTTTTGAATCACAAAGGGATAACTGGCTAGGCTTAAAATGGCTTCAAGCTAGTACTAGTACAAGTACTAATGAACCTAACCTATGAACCTAAGACAAGCTGGTAGATATGGTGTGGGCAGGTACAAGGGTGCCAGGATGGTAATATGAAGGATAGGGGTGGAAGAAAAAAATTAAGCCAAAAAATTTGTAAGCAATAGTACACTTATAGTTTACCTAAATTCATTTAGCAGCTCTGCACAATGCAAAATATAAACACTGACACATAAAATGAGCTTGGTGGTTGCTCACTGTACATCAGATCCTGCAAACAGTTTATCAAGTTTATCCAGCTGTCTCAGAGATCCTAACTAAATTTGCACAAGCAGTACTGTTATTCATTACTTAATACACAAATGTAGAAATACTTTTATCCTACTTTTTTCACTTTGTGCACTTAATCAAAGCTAGAAGATTTTATGCAGCTTGTCAAGGGGTTCTCCATTCCACAAACATAAAGTGGTGTTGTCATTCTATGATACAAAGCATCTATATGGACAGTACAGAATCTTGCTTGCTTGTCCATATGTTTATGTTTCTTAAAGAGCATCCAATGTAACAAAGTCAGCTGTCAGACAAATGTCTGGTAACAAATGGTCAAATAAAATACACACAATCCCATACATATACACACAACTAGAAACCACATGGAATCACCTGCCATTTGTGCGAGCAAGCAGGCTTTCTTGCTTCAGGCACTGAGTGTTGCTGAGTCAGTAATCATGCACTTACTGCCTCCATCTCAGAACAGCAGCCCACCTGAAGAACCATAACAACTTTTCGTTTTAGTCCCCTCCCACTCACAGCGTAGTACAGAAAATAGACACCTACACTGTTCCCCTCCCCTAGTAATTATAGTAATGTGCAGGTACTGGGCTTGTGATTAACTAGAAGATTGTTGCACAGTTAATAAATGTGTGTATTTGCGTGTGTGTGTGTGTGTGTGTGTGTGTGTGTGTGTGTGTGTGTATGTGCACAAGTCTGTGTATATGTGTGTTTGTGTGTGTGTGTGTGTGTGTGTGTGTGTGTGTGTGTGTGTGTGTGTGTGTGCGTGCACGCACATGTGTGTATGTGCACAAGTGTGACTGTGTGTGTGCGTGTGTGCGTGCGTGTGTGTGTGTCTGTGTCTGTGTGTTTGTGTGTGTGTGTGTGTGTGTGTGTGTGTGCATGAGTGTGTGTGTGTGTGTGTGTGTGTGTGTGTGTGTGTGTGTGTGTGTGTGTGTGTGTGTGTGTGTTTCTGTGTGTCTGTGTGTTTGTCTGTGTGTGTGTGTGTCTGTGTGTAGGTGTGTGATCCTGTTGAACCTATACAGAATTACCTGATCGACCCAACTACCTTTTGATTGTTACTACCACAGTGCATGAGACACATCCTTCTCTATGCTTGAACAATAGCTATAGCAGTAAATGGATAAAGGGCAGAACTGAGATTTAGGATGGGTAGATTTTTCTGAAAAACTGAAAGTGAATATTAAAGGTATTTCAATACGGAACTTAAGATGTGTCTGATGACCTTTCTTTTGTAGTTGGGCATTGACCTGTGACTCTTTGCCTGACCTGTATGTGTTAGTGTGCACTACATACAAATGTTGCCCATTACTCTGCAGTTTGTATTCTTGGTATAAATGTAAAGATATTACAAAGAGTCTGATTTCCATTCCAGATGCCTTTAATTCCAAAACTAACAATATCCCAGACTGACATGACCTTGAAAAGTTACATTCTTTGTTGCCACATTTTTAGCTTTTCTGTTTAATTTTTGTCTATGTGCCCTTGAAATGGATAAATAGTTTAATGAACCACAGATTAAATACCATATAAGTGGCTGTACTAGTGTTTGACATCTTCTATAAGAACATCTTCCAGGCCCAATAACGCTTAGTTAAACTAATAAAACAAATGTATAAATGACTCTATTGTCAACAGAAGCTTGCAGTTTTAGTTTATATTAGACTAGACTGCATTTTGGGAACCATTTTGCTAAAGTTACTATATCCTCCAAAAGTCTTAACCTAATAGGTAGTATTTGGTCTCAATTATATGCTAGCATTCACATTAACTCTAGACAAAAATCACTTTATAAAAGCCTGGCCAGAAACCTTGAGGCTGTTCTTTCTTTGTGATGTGATATTTGTTGTGGTGACAATGTTTACATGTTTTGTTATGGTAAAAGTGTTTACACAAATTATTATCTTAACAATGTTTATACAATTTTTTGTGGTAACAGTGTTTGCACATTTTGTCATGGCAACAGTGTTTACACCTAAAACATAATGCATGTCATGGACCAAATTTTCTTCTTCTTTCAGCTTTTCCTAGTTAGGGGTCGCCAGAGTGGATCACCTTGCCTTGTCTTTATGGTGTGGAGTTGCCTGCCCGGCACCCAGCCTTCCACAGAAGACACACACACACACACACACACACACACACACACACACACACACACACACACACACACACACACACACACACACACACACACACACACATGCACTCACACCTAGGGCCAATTTAGAGTGTCCAATCCACCTGCAGCATGTCTTTTGGGATGTGGGAGGAAATCAGAGCACCCAGAGGAAACCCACGTGACCACAGAGAGGACATGCAGACTCTACACAGAAGGCACCTCAGCTGAGGATCGAACCAGAGAACATCTTGCTGTGAGGGGGCAATGCGAACCGCTGCACTACCATGGGCCAAATTTTCTAATGTGCACAAACAGCAGTTTTTTTTTTACATTTTGAAACAGACTTTGATTTACAATAGTAATACATTTGAGAGATATTTACATTTTTATAATAGGCAAATAAGTTCATCCATCAGGCTAGGATGCTGCATTTCAACTTAACAGCATGAATGCTTACATCTAAAACATTTTCTCCTTTTTTAACTTCCCTCAGTCTTTTCCTGTTAATCAAATAAGTTTTTACTCATAAAAATCCAGGATGAAACTGAATCATATAGGTGTTTACAGTTCTGAGATCAATATTAATTGTTCTGCTGAGATAATGTGGTCTTTAAGAATGCTTGTGTTTATGATATATCAGACACTGGTATATTTTGAAAGCATATAGAAAAGTATAACAACTGTCAGCTAATCTGAAAAAAAAGCTTAAACTTGTCATATTTATCAGACATAAAACAATGAGCAAAAAGGCCTCACAGACAAACCAATCAGTAAAAACTACAAGAAAATCTAGCTAATCTACAGTTTCCATCATGTGATTCCTTAAACCTCTTGTATTAGAGGCACGTGGGATATATGCAAATGAGCCCTTAAGGACATCAGGTGTTTCAGCTATATGGCAGTTCTGAATGCCCATGATTTCCTTTCCTTTTAAGTCTTTTAGGAATAAATTCAGGATATAAAGCCAAACCCCATAGCCGTGGACATGCATGTTTCAGCCTTCTTATGTCCTCATCAGCCCAGCATAACATAATTTATTGAATTGTAATAAGGGAAGTGTTTTAAAAGCAGAAGAGTGTGTTTAGATTTTAAAGTTGTTGAATGATGTGAGCATGTAGGGGTTTATATGTATTCATTGTATGTGTGTGTGTGTTGTATGTTAGTATAGGGAAGGTGTGGGACAAACGAAATGTTTCAATTTTGTCGTGTTCGGGCTTTTTAGTTTTCAGTTAGGTGACCATTCGATCAAAGTGTGTCGAGCATGTTGTACTCGATATTTTGATCGTTTGTTCATGTAATATAGACCCAGTCCTTCATTATATTGTTATCCCAAAACAGGCTGTTGTAGTAATTCCACACAAGGTTAAGCTTTAATGCTTAGCATTTCTTCAGACCACACTGGTTGTTGAGTACACTGGATATCTTTTCAGGTAACATAATAAAAATCAGGTGCTGGGTCCATGATACAGAAGGCTGGAGCCCTGACAATGCCAAGATGCTCAAGGAGTGTAGGGAGTTATTGGTCAGTACTGTCTGCCCATTCCATGAGTTGGAATATGTTATGATCATAGCACATAGGTTGCAGTGAGTGTATTTCCGAATGCTGTGTGTGTCAATAGTCAGTGCATGAGTTGTTTCCTAAGTTACAGTATCTGATCAGTGATTTGATTCTTTCCTAAGTTACAGTATCTGATCAGTGATTTGATTGTTTCCTAAGTTACAGTATCTGATCAGTGATTTGATTGTTTCCTAAGTTACAGTATCTGATCAGTGATTTGATTCTTTCCTAAGTTACAGTATCTGATCAGTGATCTGATTCTTTCCTAAGTTACAGTATCTGATCAGTGATTTGATTCTTTCCTAAGTTACAGTATCTGATCAGTGATTTGATTCTTTCCTAAGTTACAGTATCTGATCAGTGATTTGATTCTTTCCTAAGTTACAGTATCTGATCAGTGATTTGATTCTTTCCTAAGTTACAGTATCTGATCAGTGATTTGATTGTTTCCTAAGTTACAGTATCTGATCAGTGATTTGATTCTTTCCTAAGTTACAGTATCTGATCAGTGATTTGATTCTTTCCTAAGTTACAGTATCTGATCAGTGATTTGATTCTTTCCTAAGTTACAGTATCTGATCAGTGATTTGATTCTTTCCTAAGTTACAGTATCTGATCAGTGATTTGATTGTTTCCTAAGTTACAGTATCTGATCAGTGATTTGATTCTTTCCTAAGTTACAGTATCTGATCAGTGATTTGATTCTTTCCTAAGTTACAGTATCTGATCAGTGATTTGATTGTTTCCTAAGTTACAGTATCTGATCAGTGATTTGATTCTTTCCTAAGTTACAGTATCTGATCAGTGATTTGATTCTTTCCTAAGTTACAGTATCTGATCAATGATTTGAGTCTTTCCTAAGTTACAGTATCTGATCAGTGATTTGATTCTTTCCTATGTTACAGTATCTGATCAGTGATTTGATTCTTTCCTAAGTTACAGTATCTGATCAGTGATTTGATTCTTTCCTAAGTTACAGTATCTGATCAGTGATTTGATTCTTTCCTATGTTACAGTATCTGATCAGTGATTTGATTGTTTCCTAAGTTACAGTATCTGATCAGTGATTTGATTCTTTCCTAAGTTACAGTATCTGATCAGTGATTTGATTGTTTCCTAAGTTACAGTGTCTGATCAGTGATTTGATTCTGTCCTAAGTTACAGTATCTGATCAGTGATTTGATTCTTTCCTAAGTTACAGTATCTGATCAGTGATTTGATTGTTTCCTAAGTTACAGTATCTGATCAGTGATTTGATTGTTTCCTAAGTTACAGTACCTGATCAGTGATTTGATTCTTTCCTAAGTTACAGTACCTGATCAGTGATTTGATTCTGTCCTAAGTTACAGTATCTGATCAGTGATTTGATTCTTTCCTAAGTTACAGTATCTGATCAGTGATTTGATTGTTTCCTAAGTTACAGTATCTGGCAACTGATTATTTGTAAACACTGTATTACAAAATGTTCTTGATGTCTGTATCTAATGTATTACTTACTTTTGTCTTTTTTGCACCATCTTATAAGCTGAGTCTTGAAATGATCCATATGGATCAAAGTTCTTTGTTGATTAAGACATTGACATAATCGAATACATAAACAAGCAAATCAGTAAGTAAATTAATAAAAATATGTCATAAAAAGAAAGAAATTAGCTAGTTCACTGCATGTAAGTATGACTGTCAATTGTGATTCTGACAGATTTCATTACATTATATTACTGCAAATTAGGAATCTAATAATGCCTATTTAACCTTATTGTGTGTGTGTGTGTGTGTGTGTGTGTGTGTGTGTGTGTGTGTGTGTGTGTGTGTGTGTGTGTGTGTGTGTGTGTGTGTGTGTGTGTGTGTGTGTCTGTGTGTGTGTGTCTGTGTGTGTGTGTGTGTGTGTGTGTGTGTCTGTGTGTGTGTGTGTGTCTGTGTGTGTGTGTGTGTGTGTGTGTGTGTGTGTGTGTGTGTGTGTGTGTGTGTGTGTGTCTGTGTGTGTGTGTGTCTGTGTGTGTGTGTGTGTCTGTGTGTGTGTGTGTGTGTGTGTGTGTGTGTGTGTGTGTGTGTGTGTGTGTGTGTGTGTGTGTGTGTGTGTGTGTGTGTGTGTGTGTGTGTGTGTGTGTGTGTGTGTCTGTGTGTGTGTGTGTGTGTGTGTGTGTGTGTGTGTGTGTGTGTGTGTGTGTGTGTGTGTGTGTGTGTGTGTGTGTGTGTGTGTGTGTGTGTATGTGTGTGAGATCACAGGTGATTCTAATATTATATCATTATTTAACAATATTTTTGTGCAACTTTTCTCTTGGTCCAAAGACAGGCATGCCTACTTGGTGTTGGACATCCAGGTCAGCCAAACAAAATAAAATAAAATACTGCAAATACTGAATTATATGAAGGTGCTATTTCTCTTTCTTTAGGCCTCTACTACAGCAGTCATAACTTCTTATTACAGTCTCCTGTGACTTCTCAAAAATCACTGTGGCTTGTACAGTGCCCTTATACAAAAAAACTACAGCCAGGTAGAAGGCTGTCAAATGTTGTTTATAAATATTTAACCTGAAGTTATTTTTCAAGAGTAAGGGCTTTTCCATCTCTCAGGCAAATGGATGACTACATAACTGCAATTTATTTTAGTCAGCTCTAGGGTTGCTGTACCAAGGGTAGTAAAAAAACTTCCTCATGATGACAACTATTCTCTTGTGAAATTGTTGTCAATTTTGAAATTTGCAGATTGCAACTGGATTGCATTCATCTGAACTTTCTATTTCCCAGCTCACCTCATAGAACACCTTGAAAATAGATGCCACTTGTTCAAAAAAAATATCAGTAGACTGTGTATGCATTTATTAGTATTGTCTCAGAAACCCTCTCCTCCATTTAATACAGAAATTACTCACTTCACATTAATACTACAAACATGACTACAAAGTATTTATATGTAGAATTGCTTATGTAAGTCTTTTCTTTGCTCAATAGTAAAATCAGTCTGATTCTATTAGAAAAGAATGTTATATTTTTATCTATCTTCAGCAGTGCCATTTACTTTACCATGCTGTTTGAGTAACTACTTTATGATTAGATTAATTATATTTTAGATTCATTTACATACACAAAGATTTCTCATACAATAACTTCTACTTCTACACACATCATTATAATTTTCTGCTCTATCTGTGCTTGTTTAAATGTTAGAATATAGCAATAACCCACGCCTGGGTGTGGGTAATGCTGGATTTATCCATGGTTGGTGTGGTTTGATCATGAGGGCGAAGCCCAAGTGGCCAAACAAAAACAACCGTGGGTAAATCCAGCATTACACACACCTAGAAGTGGGTTATTGCTATTATACAATGACATTATTTAAGAAAAAAAATAATTACTTTTCTTAAATAATGGCATTGTATAATGCCTCATTGCTGCCCTTCCGCAGCTGTCTGGCATTCTGTGGCAGTTCTGATGTACTGTGCATGTGTTTGCTTATGCAGTACATCAGAGCTGTGGGTGGAAGCAACGGAGAAAGCAAGATCTCCGTTCCTTTTTACAAACTGTCTCGCTATGTCAAAGGAGTTTAACATAGTGAGACAGCTTTAAAGCTGTCTCGCTATGTTAAAGGCTCCTTTAACATAGCGAGACAGTGTGTAAATGCAATGGAGATCTTGCGTTCTCCGTTGCTGTAAAAAAAAAATACTTATTCTAATGGAAAAAGTCCGGGCGACTGGACCTTTTTCCATTAGTATAAGTTTGATTTACAATGTGCACACTGACCAATCAGCGTGCACGTTTTGGAATATTAATGGGGGTCGTTGTATAATATTACATATCGAATGTTCTGGACATGTTTTGTTCTTCATCTGCATTATACTGTTAAAAAGTACTTTGCAATAACCGAAGGAGATTAATCATTGCTTGTCAGTGGTTATAGAATATTATTCAGTGTGATATACTGGGAAATGGCTGAAGGGCCCCTCCCAGTTTATTTGAATTTCATGATTCTTTTTCAGGTTTCAAAAAATTAATTATGAGCATGAAAGAAGTGTAAGTTTCTTTTACTAGCACCTAATATGTTATAAGTTTCATACATAACTTTGGCGTTTATTCATAGGCTCCTAGATTAATATTAGGCTAATCGCTCTTGCAGGCTATTTTAAGCCTAGCTAATTATTCATGTGAGAATCAAACCCTGTACCTTGTGTCTGTAAGATAAACCACTTAACCATTATGCCAACCTCCCAACCCCTTCTAATTTTAACCCCTCTGCATACATGTAAGAAATGTGAGCTATTGATTTAAGCTGTAAGCTGCCCTCCTAATGTAAACATGCCTTCTCATTTCTAAATGACAAAATTAATGTTTTCTAACCCCTCAGTCCCCTTCCATTAATCAGATTGGCATCAGAAGCCCTCTATTTTAATTGTATCAGTTAATTAACATTTTATTTATACTGTTGGAAAGACTTATAAATTTCCCTTGGTGCAGTAATGTTTGACTGTAAGATATTAACCTTACCATACATAGTGCTACTAGAACCTTTTGTATTGCGGTTCTTAGTCTGTGCTAATTGTACTCTATTTTAAATGCTCCCAATCTCTGAAATGATTGTTGATTTTGCTATATTTTCAGTTCTGCCTGGCAGGGATTTCCACTTTTATACAGCTGCAGTATGAATATATAATTAAACATGGGAATTAAAACAAAGCCTTCGTCTCTTAGTTTTCTATGCATTGATTGCAAGATACTTCCAGAAAAATGATGGCATGACTTACAATTAGCATCACATTTATGTTTAATAATTAAACCTTTGAAATGGGAATGAATTTGATTTATACAAGTTAAAATAAGTTTAAAGTTTAGTTTCAGTTTAGTAATTTGTTTTTCTTTTTTTTTTTTGAGAAGAACTGAATTGTGGAATTAACCATGAAGTGAAGGGATAGAGGATCATTAAAACCCTTGAATTAATCAGTAAATGATTAAACACAACCTTCTACAGTGTGTAAAACCTTTCAATCTTAATCTAAACCTGGAAAATACAGAGTAAACAAACAATTCAAGAGATTAGGTAAACTGTTTGCTTACAGTACTTGCTGAATCAAAGTATGCAGCACTTAATTTGAAGAGATTCATCTTTCCTAAGGATTTGTTTTTATGATACAGTTTATTTTTAAATGTTATTTAAAAGCAGTGTTGTTTAGCTTAGCCTCTTTAAGCTATGTATTTTATTACTAGGTTTGCCCTCAGACATTTTAGAATGCATTATTCAGATGTTCTACTTCCCATGTAGATTTGTATTTGTTTAGATCATAAGTGCTTCTTCGCTATTATATTCATTTTAAATTAATTTGTTGTCCACAACAATTGTGGACAACACAGTGTGAATAATGCAGCATGTGAAACTGCACTCTTTGCAGACAAAGATTTGCCTGATTATTTTGAGGTGCAGCTATCTCAGAGGCATTATTTTTATTTTATTTTTTATTTATGATATTTACCCTTTGTTGACTGGGATAGAGCACTGATCCAGGTGGATCGTTTTCAGTCCAGCCTGGGAAAAGTGAATACAAAGTAACAGTAGAGAAAGAAGTAGTTAATGCTAGAGATGAAAAGTACAAATACAATTTTAAACCTCCAAGACATTATAACATTGCTGAAGCCTGCTAACATAGTGGGATTCTATCTAATACAATATCCATCTTGCGAAAATATTACAGCAACAAAATACATCTGTCTAACATTGTAGGAATCTATCTAATATCAAAGTATATACAATTCTATTTATAGATTTATTGTTGGTTAATTTAGGCTATAACAGGATGATAGGGTGGATGGTGGAGGACAGATAGAGCAACGGGTAAAATATACTAGATAGAGGTGGGTGCTGTGAGGGTGACAAAGAGGTGGATGCAGGGAAAAAGAGATTGTGTAGGTAAGTGTAAAGGATAGAGAGAGGGCAGAGATAGATGTAGGGAAGGAGAGATTGTGTAGATAAGTGTAAAGGATAGAGAGAAGGCAGAGATAGATGTAGGGAAGGAGAGATTATGTAGATAAGTGTAAAGGATAGAGAGAAGGCAGAGGTAGATGTAGGGAAGGAGAGATTGTGTAGATAAGTGTAAAGGATAGAGAGAAGGCAGAGATAGATATAGGGAAGGAGAGATTATGTAGATAAGTGTAAAGGATAGAGAGAAGGCAGAGATAGATGTAGGGAAGGAGAGATTGTGTAGATAAGTGTAAAGGATAGAGAGAAGGCAGCGATCGATATAGGGAAGGAGAGATTATGTAGATAAGTGTAAAGGATAGAGAGAAGGCAGAGATAGATGTAGGGAAGGAGAGATTGTGTAGATAAGTGTAAATGATAGAGAGAAGGCAGAGATAGATATAGGGAAGGAGAGATTATGTAGATAAGTGTAAAGGATAGAGAGAAGGCAGAGATAGATGTAGGGAAGGAGAGATTGTGTAGATAAGTGTAAAGGATAGAGAGAAGGCAGAGATAGATGTACATAAGGAGAGATTGTGTAGGTAAGTGTAAAGGATAGAGAGAAGGCAGAGATAGATGTACGGAAGGAGAGATTGTGTAGGTAAGTGTAAAGGATAGAAAGAAGGCAGCGATAGATGTTAATCTGGCATGGCTTGTTAAGCCCTGAGTTGAACATTGGGAGTTAGGACGATGAGAGTAGTGGAATAATGTAGTTAATTAATGTTACAAGGAGTTAAGCATTTATCACAATCTCTCTTGTACTTACCTCTCAACCCACAGATGCTGAAAAAAGGTACAAAGGTTCTTGGAAAGTAAGCATGTTCAAACAAAATCTGGGCATCTAATTAGCACAGCATTTGAATATTGAATCACACATAACTCTTCTTATTTCTAGTAGAAACTACTAACTCAGTGAATCAGGGATAGATCTTGTCAGAATCAGGGATAAATCCAGAAGGCAGTCAGGGACAGTTTAAAAATATTAGTACTACTAACTTGACACATTGACAGATTAAGAGACTGTGAATTAATATACATTTTATGAAGTAAAAGAAGTCTATAACTCTAATTATTTGTTATTTGCCACCTTTTTTTCAAAAGTCACCAGTTTTAGACAGAATTAAGAGGAACAAAGCTAATATTTTTAGTCAAAATCAGGTAGAGTTGAGTGGTAGGATCAGGATTTTTGGATACTATTCAGAAACAGAGAGTGGCAAAAATGAAGGAAAAACATAAACACATAATCAAAGAGGCAGTGTAAAATCTGTAGATTAATGACTTGAAGTGCAAAATTCTACCACACAGCATCATTTATTTTTGCTTTTGAAAAAAGGGAGATATAAGATATGTGTCCTCTTTGTTTAAATTATTTGAGCCACTCGTATTTTGTTCATGCATTGTGGTTTTGGGTGTACTTAACAGCTTCATCTAATCATATGTGATGAGAGGAGAATTCAGAAAACTGTGTGAAAGGATAAATCAAGCCAGAAGACAGGAAAATACCTCAAAAATAAGTATATCATGTGCATTGGTAAATCAGTCCTGAGGGTAGGTATATTATTCCAAAACAAGAACAGCTAAGGGGAGTGCTTGTGTGCAAAAAAATTTCTTGAGCTCATGTCTACAACTGGGGAAGGAGTTTATTTGTCTTAGTAATTCACATGTCTAGAGTGCCATTATGGAAGAACTGTAGCTGGCAGAATGGAATTTTGTGGGTGGAATGGACATTATGCTTTTGTGCGCACGTGTGTGTGTGTGTGTGTGTGTGTGTATGTGTGTATGTGTGTACACTACAATGTTATTGCGTGAGAGCCATTGGGATGATGAATTTAGGTCTTTTTCAAGTTGTGTTTTGATAGAAGAGTGAGGTGGGTTGGATTTGTTGATTACCATGTCATCTCCATATATAGGGATAGGAGGTTGAGGTAGGTAAACTGAGAGGGAGTGTTATATATGTGTATATAGATATATAAACATATATATATATAGATATATATAGATATATAGATATATATACATATATAGATATATATACACACACATATACAGTATATATATTATATATATTTATATATATATATATATATATATATATATATATATATATATAATATATTTATAATATATATATATATATATATACATATACACACATATATCTGTGTGTGTGTGTGTGTGTGTGTGTGTGTGTGTGTGTGTGTGTGTGTGCGCGCGTGTGTGTGTATTTTGTAGTTTCTGAGTGTGTGTGTGTGTGTGTGTGTGTGTGTGTGTGTGTGTGTGTGTGCATACCCCATCCTGATAGCACAAAGGTTAAAGTGTAGATTACCAACTGGTAGACCTGGGTTTAAAACCTGATTGGGGCACAACTGGGTAGCAGCAGTAGGAATGTCTGCACAGAAGACACGCCTGGTGATCTACTTCCATAATATGGCATGAAACCCTATGGGCTCTACCATGAGTCAATTTCAACTCAAGGGCAATTACTTCCACATATATATGTTGTTGTTGTCTTTTGGCTTTTCCCGGTTAGGGGTTGACACAGCGGAACTCCGGTCCGCTAATGATTGGCAGTAGATTTTCATGAACTCAGAGGTGCCAGCTCGATGTTCAACCTTCAACGAAGGCACGCCCATTTACGCATGTCTTTCGAACGCCCATCCAAACGCAGGGAGGACATGCAGACTCCACACAGAAGGCACTCCCTGCACTCGAGCCGAGAATCGAACGAGGGAACCTCTTGCTGTGAGGCAACAACACTACTGCTGCACCACCGTGGAAGTCTATATATATATATATATATATATATATATATATATATATATATATATATATCAGTCTGAGGAATGTAGATTGGCTTGCTCCCAAAATAGAGGTGTACAGGGGTGTATGCCTGCTATAAAACTACTTATTTTGAGTTTATTTCACATGCAGGTGTTCTCTGTTATTGTTTGTTTACCTGTAATTTATTTTTGGTTCAGATGAGTTTTTATGTGTTCAGTGTTATTTTTTAAATTTTTGTGGTTTGGTATTTTTAAGTTCAGAGTTTGATGTTTCATGAAATAATCACATATCTATAGTGTACATGTGATTTTTCATTATTGTTGTCTACATCCACACATAATCTATATCTACGTAATGTGTATGTGTATGTCTATATGGGTCTACCTGACTTTGTTGAAATCCCATTTTATTGAATCCCAAGTAAGTAACCTGTTGTGCAAGATGGTGAGCTTTGCCCTTTTCCCAACTGTAGTGCAATGTCAGAGTTGGTATATTTAGTTAGGGGGGTGTTGGAGGTGTAGCCCTTCTACCTGGGTGGGGTAGAGATGGTGCAGTTTTTTTTTTTTTGGGTAAGTGGTTACTTCGTTGTTCCACTGGTTTGATGATGTGAGATTTCAATATTTTGAGTGTCGACAAACTGGGAGTTGATAATATGGGATTTTGACAAAATCAGTTAGATCCATATATATGTATTATATATATATATATATATATATATATAGAGAGAGAGAGAGAGAGAGAGAGAGAGACAGAAGAGTGCTTAAAGTAAGTGAAACTCCACAATATCGCCCTCTCTTTTCTCAACATGACAAAACAGAAAGTCAACAGCTGTATAAGATACACAACTCCTAGGGTTGGGAATATGGCCTTTCCTCAGGAATTGTGTGATCTCGAAGTTGGAACTACCAAACACTAATACAAACCAGTGAAATAAAAACATAAAAAGTGCAGTGGCCAAATGCATATAAAACGGCTACTTTTATTTAAATACTGTTAAGTGCTTTTCATTTGTCTCAAATAGCAAACTTCATCAGACATTAATTAAAGAAAAAACACTCACTTTTATAGTCAAATGTACCACCATCTCCTTCCAAACAGGAAGTGACATATCTTGTTCTTTTTTCTTAAAGGTACATTCTAACCAAAATAAACATTACTGTTGAAATGATCATTATTCTAAAAATATTATAGTAAATATACAAATCATTATAAAATACTATGAACATCATTATTGAAAAATTGAAAAATTGAATACTTAATTGCTACAACCAACATAAAAAAATAGTTTAATGGATGATAGTGAAGATCAAAAAATCGAAACAAATCAAAGAATTATATATATATTTCTGAAGCCTACTATTATAATTATTATATGTTATCTTGCTAATGATTAAAATATTGTTTTTATAAAATATCATAGTTTTTATAGTTCAGTTATATAATCAATGATGTGATTATGTGTTATATATTCAAAATTGTACTATCTTCTATTATTATATTATTTTTTATTTTTTATGCTTAGTGGATATCACTAGGAGGTTTGGGAAATATATTTATAACAACAAGTTATGCATATTTCATAACTATATCACTGTTACAAGTATATTAATTTTAGAAGTATATATATATTTTTTTGATTTTTTTCATCTTCACTGTCACCCATTGAACTATTTTTTTATGTTGGTTGTAGAGATTAGGTATTAATTTTTTCAATAATGATGTTCATTGTATTTTATAATGATTTGTATATTTAGTATAATATTTTTAGAATAATGGTCATTTCAACAGTAATGTTTATTTTGGTTAGAATGTACCTTTAAGTAAAATAACAAGATATGTTGCTTCCTGTTTGGAAGGAGATGGTGGTACATTTGACTATAAAAGTGAGTGTTTTTGGTTTAATTAATGTCCAATCAAGTTTGCTATTTCAAACAAATGAAAAGCACTTAACAGTATTTAAATAAAAGTAACAGTTTTATATGCATCTGGCTGCTACACTTTTTATGTTTTTATTTCACTGGTTTCAAATTCGGAATAAATAATTAGCATGGGGTGTGGGGGTGCAGTGGAGCTTCCCCTCCAGCAAAAGCAATGTTTTAAAATTTGCATTTCCCAAAGAATAACCATAAAGCATGTGCATAATCATAAAGACATTTTTCTGTTGACATTAATGTGGTGACAGTGATAATATTTTGTTGATTCAATGAATTTAAGTAGATTCTTCTCTCTGTCTCTCTTTCTATAGATATATAGATAGATATGGTTATATATCATTGCATCACCACTCCACTACATTCTCCTACATGGCATCAACCACAAATGACTGAAAATCACTTAGATGAAAAAAAAAACAATTAAAAATATTTTATGCACACCCCCCCTACTACCTGCTAATTATATATACAAACTCTGACATTACACCACTGTGATGAAAAGGCAGGATCACATTCCCTACTGTGTATAAACTTCACCAACATTTTGACAAAAGAAAAGAAAAGCCAGCTTATAAGATGTTCAATATAATCAACATTTAAGATGCCACACTACAAACATATTTAAGTTTACAATGAATAATGGAATGGATAATCTTTAGTGAGTTTGTTTGAAACATGAAATATCGAACAAACTCATTGGTGATTACCTTTAATCACCACTGAAATCAGTGAAAAATGTCACAGATGTAAACCAAACACACACACACACACACACACACACACACACACACACACACACACACACACACACACACACACACACACACACACTGCATTATTCACAAGTTCATCACTGTAAAATTCCTTCTGGCTGAGTAGATCCTCAGTAAAACCCAGTAATAAATAAACAAGCAATGAGATAACTACATATACACATAAAGATAAAACAGATATGAGTAAAATGCAGAAATAAAGAAGTGAATAAATAATGATAAATGTATTTCATGAAGATTAGGATGCAATGGATTTGTTAAAGAAGGAAGTGTCAATTAAATCATTAGCCACAATACTCATTTGTAGTTTTGGAGCATCAGAATAACCTTACTCATGGAAGTAATTAGTAATGGTAATGGTAGTAGTTAGTAATGGTCATGGTAGTAATTAGTAATAGTCATGGTAGTAATTAACAATGGTTGTTGTTGTTTGTCTTTCGGCTTTTCCCGGTAAGGGGTCACCATAGCGGAACTCCAGTCTGCTAATGATTGGCAGTAGATTTTTATGAAACGCCGAGGTGCCAGCTCGACACCCAACCTTCAACGAAGGCACGCCCATTTACGCACGCATGTCTTTCAAACACTACCCAATCACATGGAGGACATGCAGACTCCACATAGAAGGCACTCCCAAACCCAGCAGAGAATCAAACGGGAGAACCTCTTGCTGTGAGGTAACAACACTACCGCCGTACCACCGCGGCATACGTAGTAATTAACAATGGTAATGGTAGTAATTAGTAATGGTCATGGTAGTAGTTAATAAAGGTCATGGTAGTAATTAGTAATTGTAATGGTAGTAATTAGTAATGTTAATGGTAGTAAATATCCTTCAGGGTCTATATTAGATGAACAAATGATCAAAATGTCGAGTACAACATGCTCGACACACTTTGATCAATCGTTCATCTAATCGGAATCTGCAAATGTCGAAAACTGGAGTTTTGAAAAGTTTTAGTTGGCCATGGTAATGAGTGTAGCTTGTGACATAAAGATGCTACACTGTCTGGAATGGCTAGATAAGCAAATTCTTTACTTGTGTAAGTATTCGTTTTGAGATTACAGGGAAACTGCCCTTTCCCCAATGTAGACTGATCTCGGAGTTGGTATATTTAGTTAGGGAGTGTGTGGGGGGCACAGCCCCCCACTTTGTTTTAAAAGCAGAAGAGTGTGTTTAGGTTTTAAAGTTGTTGAATGATGTGAGCATGCAGGGGTTTATATGTGTTCATTGTATGTGTGTGTGTTGTATGTTAGTATAGAGAAGGTGTGGGACAAATGAAATGTTTCGATTTTGTTGTATTCAGGCTTTTTAGTTTTCTATTAGGTGACAGTTCGATCAAAGTGTATCGAGCATGTTGTACTCGATATTTTGATCGTTCGTTCATCTAATATAGACCCTATCCTTCATTATATTGTTATCTCAAGACAGGCTGTCATTGTAGTAATTACACAACATTGTATTCTGATCCCAAGATAGGACATTCCATCTACAATGCACACAAATGAAAATCAGAAAAAAAGGAAAACTATCTGCAGAAACAGTATCATAATGAAATCCTACAAATGAGAATCACACTGGAACAGGCTGTGCCACTATACTGCACATAAGCCCACAGGGGATATGGTATATTGCACAAAGCAGCCACGTGGGAAGATGCATGCTGATATCCATAGTGCAGTATAGTTTCTTTCTTATGTGATAAACCTTGTCATATAACATTATTTCAGCTTTTGGACAACAAACGAAAACCAGCTGGCACTATAATACTTTTAGCATGGTCCCTAGATCCTCTTCACAGGAATAGTGAAACAGATATGGGAATACTAAAATAACAGCTTGAAATGCAACAGAGAAAAGCAAACTTACAAATATGTCTAGATTTCACTACTTCCATTTATTGAACACTTCTGTTGGTAAACATTGATTCTGAATTTCGATTCTTGCTCTGCCAAAGTATATTCATGCTTTCACTTGGAAAATGATATTGCATTTTGTATCCTAAATGGACTGATTATTATTTGTATAGTACAATATCACACATTAACTTGCTTCTAACATACTATTACAGATTTGTGCAATGCCTTGTGCTGTTTTTTTTTACATATTTTAAACTTTTCTTTTAATAATTTATCTCATAATATGAAAAGTCTGAAATCAAAAGAGAAAAAGCTTTGCTGAATAAATTAATAAATTTCATACAATTATTCTAAATATATTATTTGTCTTAAGGTGTTGTCATGCAAAGCTTTATAATGCATCATAGACTGCATTTATCCACCTGCTTTCTTGTCTGATGGTAATATATTCAAGCAATTAGCATCAGTAGCTAAATAATGATTTCACTTGAGAATTATATACTTTGAATATAAGTATTTAGATGACAGAATCATCATATCAAAGCTTCTTGGGGCTGTCTATAAATTCATAGTAAGTAATAATAAGTC
>NC_056741.1:1653789712-1653877212 GCF_019279795.1 Protopterus annectens | reverse complement strand
ATATTCACTGCTGTTGTTGATCATGATTCAGGTAAAGGGTACCTATAGATGCTCCCCCTAATGTTCTCTTCCTTTTTCTTTCTGATTCCTGACATTCGCTGTCTATTCATTCATTGTCATTATGACAACAATGACTCTTTGTACTTGACCCTGAATAGTAACCGCTGAATTGTTTTGAACATCTAGCCCTGTTGTTGTAGATACAGTTTTATTACATCCCATGCCTTTGTTTACAATTTTCCAAATTACTCTTACTTATTTCCAGTTCTTTAAATATTACTTGAACTACATTATTATTTTTTATTGTTAGAAAGTAAGGGTTCTGTTTATTTTAGCCCCATTTCCTTTTGTGATATTTTGCTTAGTAATGAAACAGTTTACACATCTTTTGTAAAGTAATTTTTACTACTGAAACGGTATGTAGGGAATCTTTAGTTTTACAACTTGTATACCATTTAAAGTTCTAACAAATTTCTAACAAATTATATAATCAGAGTCCCAGACACCTGTTTTGATGTCATATATATTATACACCTTACAAAGTATCAGACATCCCTTTTGTGTTGGGTCATTAATACATTTGCTATCTCCTCCATTCTGCATACAAACCTTTTGTATAGTATTAATAGTCAAATAATATCCACTCAGTAGAATTTAAACAAATAGAAGCTGAATTTATGGAATGCCTGCGAAGTGAAGGATTTAGTGTTGAAAATAAAACACAGGTTATGTCACAGCATGATGGAACAATGCGTCCCCAAAGGAAGTAGAAACAGATAAAACAGGAGACATCTGAAGGAGAAATATGGACATGGGAAAAAGAGATTTAATATGGTACAATATTTATGCAAAGGAGAAAGCAAAATTAATCAATACAAAAAAGCAGCACCAAAGATATTTGAAAAGAAATACAGGCAAAGGCATCCAGACACACAAACTTTTACAGTACAAAAATATGAAAACAAAGAAAAAAACTAGAAAAGAGGATTAGTAATGGAGAAGTTAAAAGAAATAGAAACTAAGGTCATGGATTACCTGCAAAGTGAAGGATTTAGTGTAGGAAATCTAACGCTGGTTACATCACAGCACGATAGAAAAGTGAGTCACTAAATTAAGAAGAAACAGGTGGAACAGGAAGCTTCTGATCATTTGCCACATGAAGATACTCTGGAGACTTAAGTAGGAAACCAGTACAAAAGTTCAGCTGGAGTTGCACAGCAAGGGAAGGAACAGGAAACAGTGGAAACTGATGCCATCAATGTTGTAGAGTGATAGGCCAGTGAGATCCCATATGAAAGAGCAGCAGGTGAAGCAGGATGCAGCTGAAGAGCATATGTCACAGGAAGATGTTCTGGAACTTTCTGTAGAATGCCTGCTGAAAACAGAGAACAAGGAATATGCCCTCAGTGTAGAAGAAATGATCTAAGGGAAGAGTTGCTTGATTTAATAGAGATGGATAGACATATTAAGACTGATGAAAGAAATAGATTACAGAAAGTCAATAAGAAACAAAATGTTAGAAGTCTGATAAAATAAATGAACACAGCGATCAAGACTATTAACAGAAATTCACGTGACATAGCTGAAGTAAATAAGATACATTACTGTGCAGCTAAATTAATAACAGATAAAGTCTTACCACAAAATTACAGGGTAATAAGGGAAAGGAAGGGAAGAAATCATATGCCATTATGGAAGTATTGAATAGAGAAAACTATAAAGCAATTAAAATAAGAAGTTTCACTGTTAGAAGAGTACAGAGGAGGGAACAGATCAACAAAAATTCTTAGAAAGATAGGGGTGATAAAAAGCAAATGTGCAGTACCAGAACAGGAACTATTGTAAGTAATAAACTAACTATATCAACACAAGCAGAAAAGAATTGATATGTAGATAAATATAAAGGGCAAGTACAAAATAAGTAATTCAGTGATGACCCGGAAAGTTTTATAGAGAATTGGGAAACAAAGCAAAAGGAATACAGATGTCAACAAAAATAGAATAGATAGCCACATTTTGGAGAAATATATACGAAGACCCTGTGGAAAATAACAAATATGCTGAATGAAAAGAAATAAAAGAAGCAGTAAGAAATTCAAATGTACAGGATATAAAACGGGATGAAGTAACAGTGATCAAAACTGAAACAAAAAGTAAGAAAAGCTCCTAATTGAAAAACTTGCCTAGAGGCAATACCTAACTTCTGGCTAAAAGTATTAACATCTTTATACAAAGATTTAGCCCTGATTAAGACCTAGTTATATGTGTGTCATGAACAGGCACCAGCCTGGTAACAACAGGAAAAAATGATACTCCTCCTTAAGAGAGTAAACCTACTAGCTATCCTGACCTATAACTTGCCTTCTGATGATGTATAAACTATATACAGCAATTGATGCCAACGGATTTATAGTCAATGAGAAGAAAATTCAATCATGGCAATAGAACAAAAGGATAACAAAAGAAAGTCACATGGAACAAACTATATTTTTTTGTTAAATAAAGTCATAATTGAAAATTGTAGAAAGGGAAAGAATCTTGGTACGACATGGATAGATTTCAGAAAAAGCATTTGACAGCATCCCACATTCATGGATAAAATTTATAAGATACACCCTACAATGAATAATGAGATTATACTGATCATGAAACAGTGGTAAAGCACGTTGAAGTTAAGCCTACAAAGGACAAATTATTATAACAGGGACAAAAATTCAAATGGGAGATATTCCAGGGTGCCTCTTTGTCATCAATGCTCTTTTGTCTTGCCCTTAACCCAGTAAGCTTTCTACTTGACAGATTAGGCCATGGTTGCAATTTGTTTCCCAGAAAACAACAAGTGTAAAGACTTCTCATCTTCTTTTTGTGGATTAGCTAAAACTGTGCAGTTCATCAGATGAGGAGCTGAAAACACAACTGCAAGTGGTCAAAACTTTCTCAGATGATATAAGCATGTTATTTGCTCTTGATAAATGTGCAAAAGCAATATTTGAAGCAGGAAAGCAGGAGGGAGTGTATAAATATCTGGGAACTGATGAAGGTTGGTAATAAAACATGGACAAATGTGGACAAAACTCAGTAAGGAATATTTTAGAAGACTAAAAATTAATACTAAAAACAGCCCTGATGTCCTGGAACAAAATCCAAGCTATAAACCAAATTGTTCTTCCTGTTCTAACTTACAGTTTTGGGGTGAATGGTTGGCCCCAAAAGGTATTGAATCAGTTGGACAGGAAAACAAGAAAAATGCTCCATGTTTATCAAATAATGTATAAAAATTAGTGTATGCCAAGATTATATATTCGCAAACAACCATACGCTCCGCAAGGATGGCATGCAGGGTCAAGCCAACAATGTAAACCACCAACGACCAGCAAAAAACGACAGTGAACACGCAGTAATGAAGAAATAATGATTATTTATTTATAATTCCTTCAAATCCAGA
This sequence comes from Protopterus annectens, assembly GCF_019279795.1. Lineage (NCBI taxonomy): Eukaryota > Metazoa > Chordata > Ceratodontiformes > Protopteridae > Protopterus > Protopterus annectens. Next base: position 1,653,873,767 of record NC_056741.1, on the reverse strand, counting down.
CCGGTTTCGGCTATTCAGCCTTTATCAATGAATACAATAAAGTTTATTTCTTCATTACTGCGTGTTCACTATCATTTTTTGCTGGTCGTTGGTGGTTAAGATTATATATTCCTGATTCTGTACAAGGTATACATGTCCACAAAATTAATTACATCTACAGATATTCTATCGTATGATTGTATGCATATCTGATGACTTCACCAGTTCCAAACATAATGAAAGTTTTAAAACATGAAAAGTCTAAGATGACTTCCCTGCTTAATTAAGCAGAATAGAAATCAAACCCGAAGAAGACAAAAATCAGGCAGCAACTGAATGTGCCAAAAACTAACAAAAGAATATAAGGAGAAGTTATCAGATGAGAAGGCAAGAACTGTGGAAATGCATAAATATAGTTGCAAGTACAGAAAACTCCTGGAACAACTTCATGTTGATCAGGATCTGATGCAGGAATGGTTAAAGAGAGGTGAATTTAAACCAAAAGATGAAAGGCTGGTTGGCTCCCAGGATAGTGAACTATATACACTTTGGATTACAAAGTTCATTGAAAACACAGGAGAAACAGGCAATTACAGGTTCTATGAAACAGAAATGAAAACAGTTGCACATCTTGTTGCTGGGTGTGATACACTAATGGCAGAAGGACTGTATACTGAAAGGCATAATAATGTGGCAAGACTGTTGCATTGGGGATTATACAAACATTTACAATATTGAAGAGGATGAGAAACAATGAAAACATGAGCCAACAAAGCATTATAGAGAATGATGACGTTTATATCATAAGGGATCACCCTTAACCAACAGTTCAAAAAACACATGCAAGAAATCTGGATATAGTAGCCATGAAAAGAAGACAAAAGTAACATTCATCATTGAAATTGCTATACCCAGTGAGAGAGAATTGAAGACATAAAATACTAGGATTTGCAGACAGAAATGAGGGCAGTGTGGAAGAAGGATATACAGACAGTTCCAACAGTAGTAGTATGAGCAATAGAGCTCATAAAAAAGAATTTACAGTCGTACTTTGATATGTTACCAATATGTGTAACACCATATGAACAGCAATGGGAGTCAGTTCAGGGCACACTGCAGGTGCTACAATAGCACTTTTTGCTAATATGAAATACTGAAACAATACTAATTTCATGAACTTTTATCATACTTTGACTTAGGAATGGGGTCCATTCCCATCGTATTAAAAACCTAAAAGACTTGGAGGAATTAAACCCACATTGGAATAATACTATATATACTATGCTGCACATTGGAACCACATTGGGATACTCTATTCCTCATATAAGGCCCACACTGAGTCAATGTTTACTGCACATGGAGATCACTGTGGGTCATGCTTTAATACACACAGCGCCCACACTTGGGCATATAGCATCCACACTAGAGCACAGTAATGAAGATCTTCCCAGTGTAAGAAACCTGTTGTGTGAGACAGTGAACTTTGCCTTTTTTCCAACTGTAGTGCAATCTCAGAGTTGGTATATTTAGTTAGGGGGGTGTGGGGTGCGTAGCCCTCCACCTGGTGGGTTAGAGATGGTGTGTTTTTTTGGGGGGGTAACTGGTTACTTACCCTGGGTGGCTCTTCATTGTTCTGCTCATGTGGGATTTCAATATTTTCAGTGTCAACAAATTGGGATTCAATAATACAAGATTTTGACGAACTCAGGTAAATATATATATATATATATATATATATATATATATATATCAATATAGATATATAAAGCATACATATATGTTTCCTTAATGAAAGAAGGATACATAAACCTAGATAGTCTACTCTTTACGTATGTTAAACATTCAGCTTCTTGAATGCTTCTATTGTTTCCATCCCCACACCCATCCTAGTAGTCTATTTTATGTAAATATGAACTTTCAGAGATCCAAGGAATGCCCCTTGTCTCCCTTCTGTCTTTCCCATTCCTTCACATCTCCCTCTCATGATCTGATGTTCCAATATACCTCAGGACTCAAGTGAGAATAGGTCTAGCTTGTCTTCCATCTTGTCATATCCTTCCCTCTCTTTCCAATGCATCATTCAAGTGGCTTTCTTCTCAAAACTTTCCAGAAGCTCAGTGTCCCTTTCTTAGCTAAAACTGTACACTGCTCTGTCAGTACTGTCTGACTGAGGCTTTGTAGAGTGGAATGGAGCTATTACATCTTGGCTTCTAGAGTAGATTGCTCTTAAGTATGGCCATCATTCTCTGTACTACTATTACTGCTTTGTCGGTGTGCTCTTGGTGGTCCACTCCAGGTGTGTTCAATGCCACCAGATGGTATGATCCTTTTCCTGCTCAGTAGCCTTCAGTTCCCCTCTTGCCAGCAGATACTATAAACTAGGACAGTGGCGGCTGGTGACTTCAAATCAAAGGTGGGCTGCAGTAGACAGCTGAATGATGGGTGGCTCCAACTAGAAAGGGGTGTGGACAACTAGAAAGGGGCAGAGCTATGTTACAATGGGATCAACCCTGACCGTTCATAGCAATTTACATAAAATAAGTGCTCAGTCACTATTGCACATGCTGAATAGTCTACCAACCATTACTAGACTAAAACACATTTTAGACTTAATGAGATATTACTTTACTTTTTGCTGCACAGACACAGTAGTTTCAACCTGTATGCTTACCCCCTCCATACACAGCAGTCTTGCAAAGGCAGAATTATAACAGTAGATAGTAAGACCACTCTTTTCATTTACAAACAGCCTCCCATACCTGTTACCTAATTAAAGTGGGTGCTTGGGCCTCAGCAGCATTAGTATTAATGTTTTTATTACTGTATTGAACTGATGCATGAAAATAGTTAAGAGTTTGCATTCTGTCTTGCTTCACCCAAATACACGTTAGGCCTGCAAAGCCAGAATTATTACACCAAAGCTACAGTGCCAAACATTCCATCCACAAACAGCCATCGTATCAACTGCCGACCTAAACAATCTGCTTTGACCCTGCCAGGATTTAAATGAAAATAGCAACGGTTGCATTCATTTAGTTTGCTGCACAGAAACAGTCGTCACAAACTTGTATGAAAGTGGATGCTATCCAAATGCACATTATCAACTCATTTCATTCACAAACACCATTTGCTGCTTTTTACCCTGTTAAGATTAAAGTGGAAATAATAGTAACAGTTGGGTTGCATACTTGCATTACCTTCATTTTGTTGACATAAGCATTAGTCCCAGCTTATGTTGCCAGTCAAATACACATTTCATTTTATTTATTTTACTTTTGTTTACCCAGGTTTCTACAACCGGCTTTAGTTGGGAAAAAAACCCCTTTTCAGCATATGTCCAGGGAGAAAAACTCCAACATATTAGAAACATTTGTAAAGAAACATTCCCTATATACATGTACAGATATGAAATATACATTAAAAGTTACTAATTATTTTACATTCATCTTAAAGTTTGTTTGTCTTTTCGGCTTTTCCCAGTTAGGGGTCGCCACAGTGGAACTCTGGTCTGCTAATGATTGGCAGTAGATTTTTATGGTGCTGAGTTGCCAGCTCGATGCCCAACCTTCAGCGAAGACAAGCCCATTCATGCATGTCTTTCAGAGGCCACTCGACCACTGGGAGGACATGCAGACTCCGCACAGAAGGCACTCCAGCCGAGAATTGAACAGGAGAACCTCTTGCTGTGAGGCAATAACGCTACTGCTGTACCACCGCAGAACCACCTTGCATTCATCTTAAAGTACAGATAGAAAAGTAATACAGTTTTGCAAAGCTGGAATTACAAAAACAGTAAACAGTAGGGCCAGTTGTTTCATTCACTCATAGCCCCAGTCTCCATTGCCTACCTCACCCACAGTATCTGATTTGATCTTGCAAGGTTAAAAACAAAAATAACAACAACAAAAAGATGACACAGTCATTAATGTAAGTATTCTTTTTCTTCACATAACAATACTCAGAGTTCAGAGCTTATGGTCGATCTTACTTCACTCAGATGCACATTACTCTTGCAAAGCAAGACAGAACTGCAGTCATTCCATTCGCACATACGCATTGCCCCCATTTCAACTGCCTACCCAGAGAATCTGCTTTGAGCCTACAAGGTTTTACATAATGAAAATAAAAAATCATGGATACATTACTGTATTTCTTTCACATGAAATAGCCAAAAATATGCAGGTGATATTATTTCAGTTCACCCATACACACTTTACTCATGAAAGAGTAGAGTTTGTCTCAACAACAAAACATTGTCAAACCATTCTACTTTATCTTGACTAACCCTGCAAAAAGATATTAGGTTAAAAAAAAAACGTCATCCACAAGCGGCCTCCCAGAACATACTGTATACCTAGTATTTATTTGACCCCTGCCTGTATATTATATTAAAAAAAAAAAAACAAGAAATTCTTTGACAACCCCCCAAACACACAGACCACTAGTATTTGAGTGACCCTGCCATTGTATTATATTAAAAAAAGAAAATCATCAACAGTCTCCAAAACACATAAAACACATCATTGCTTCCCTAGCAACTGGGTAACCCTGCCAGGATATTATATTTAAAAAAAAAAAGGAAGTCATCACCAGCCCCAAAACAATAGCCACCTACTAGTAGCTGGTTGACTATGCCAGAATATTGTTAGAAAAACATCAATAACAGCCCCCAAACATACCTCTCAACTGTCCAGATTTTCACAGAATGTCCAGATTTTTGCCTCATATTTTTGATCTGTTCCTCCTAAAATGTGTGGTTGTCTGGCAAATCAGTGAAGATGGAAGTCACTACATAATACTAAATAATGACAGACATTTGAGTTTCAGACTTCAGATCCTCCTGAAATACATAATAATGCTAAACCTGTTATTCTAGCAATTTTCAAAGTTTATAGAACAATATTTAAAATCTGTCCCTAATTTTGGGCATTTGTCCCCCATTATCTCAGGCTTTGTCCAGATTTCTTGCACTGAGAGTTTGAGAGGTATGCTCCCAAAACAGTCAGCTCACTGCAGATTCAACCTTTTATGATCTGGTTGACCCTGTTAGCCTCCAGACCCAGGAAGTCAAAAAAAAAAAATTCTAATCCTCTACTGCACTATTTAACAAGTATCTGGTCGACCCCGCCAGGAAATAATTAAATACAGAAATTATCTGATCAACACCGCCAGGAAAAAAATAAATACAGAAAGTATCTGATTGGCCCTTCCAGGAAAAAAAATGAAATTATATTTTTTTGGGGGGAGGGTTAATTTAAAAATAGCCTTCATCGGCTCACCTTAAACCTCCTCTGGTCCTCTGGCTTGTAAAAAAGTATTTAAATCCAAGCGATGATTATTTTTTTTTGCTCGTCTCTCCACTCTCTCGCAACTTAACTATGTTAAAGCACAGGAAGAGAACACAAGAGTAACGAGACTAATCAGCATCTGCATCACATACTTAAGTTAGCAGCCTGTCACATAATCTAACAGTCCCATTGGCTACCGATTTCCTGCGGTTAAAACCGCAATGACCTCTGGGCATCTCCATTGATGCCTGCAGTCTTTCCAAAAACAATCCAGCAACAAAAAGATAGCTTTTTTTCCTTTTTATTCAGAACTCGAGCACACATGAGCGCTGCTTCAAGTTCCGTATAGCATCTCATCTTCAGATTTACACACTAGTTTGCAGTTCAAACTGCTGTTAGTGTGTAAAAATGACTAATTAAACTTTTTCTTTTTTTTCTGTGAGAAAGTTGGAGGGGACTGCAGCCCAGCAGTCCAGTACCATGAGCTGCCCTTGCACTAGCGTTGTTGTGGCCCATATGTAGTAATATGTATTTGCTTGCAGCTAATCTCAGATGCCATGCTTCCCCCCTCACCTTGTCATTAATGTGAAATCACTCCTTAGAATCTCCTTTTATCCTAAGATAAGGAGCCCATTATCCTCTATGATATGTTTGAGACAAACATACTGATGAGTACTGGGACTTGGATTAACTACTAGTTATTGTTCTGATTTCTGGTCACTGCCCTCTCGTAACAAGCCTCTGTGTCCTACCATTCAACCATGAAGCAATGCAGCTCTTCAGTGATGGTCATATTCCCTCCCCCTCGAGTTTTACTAACAGCCTTTTGTGTGGAACTGAGACAAATGTCATGCTGATGTCAAGGTCGATCATCTCCAGTGGTACTTCCTCCCATCAAGTTGTCCAGTAACCCAAAGATAATTAGACCCTACAGTGCAGATAGCATACAGATTAAGCAGATGTAAGAGTGTGGCTTCTATCAAGGTTAATAGCCATGTGCAGTGATGGCCATAGAAAGACTAAGCAAAACAAAGAATAGCCCATGAAGGAGCAGTCTCAACAAATCGGGTGAGAATCTAGACATGTATAACACGAGTGCGATGGGAGGTGCATTCATAAGTAAGTAACACATGCTACAAAGAACATGTTTGGATATGAGACCATAAACAGCAGAGAATCTAGATACATATTGTGTTATATAAACATCACTACTAAACTGTGTAACACGACACACAAACAGGCCAGAGAGTGAAGTTAAAACAAGAACTTAAAGTATATCTGTACCCACAACAACAAACTAGGGTGGACAGCTAAACGTGCCTCAGAGTAACAACAAAATTCAGAATTCTAGCAAACCAAGGCAGAAATGTCCGTATAACAATTTATTACTGGATAAAAACAAAAGATGTAAAGCTTTCAAGTATAAAACTCTTTCTCAATACAATAAAGTCACACCCAGTTCAATCTTTAAATAATTCCAGCCAGCCAGTCAGAGTAAAACACTACTTAAACTTAAAACACAATACAATTAATCTAAACATAAGAATATCACATCTTCAGTATAGGTTTTATACTATTTATTTTACTGAGGCCCGGTGGCATATCAGCTCTAAAAAAAATTAATCCACTTGTACTCAGCAACCTCAGTTTTATTTATGATGTCACCCCCTCTTTTTCCTGAACATACCCTTTGCAACACTCTGAATTTGAACATATGGTTATTCCCATTATCTAAGATATGCTTATATAGGGCATTGGTCTCTACCCTCCTACGTATTTCTGAAAGATGTGAAGCTATTCTTTCTTTAAACTTGCAGTTTGTCTTACCTATATAAAAACAAGTACATTTCACACAATTCGTAAGATAGATGACATTCTTAGTAGTACACGTAGCAAACCTACAATAAGCACAATTATAGCATGGAACAGTGTTTTTCTTTGAGATTTGTACCCCTTGTACCTTAAAATGCAAAGCTTTATAACATAAAAGTAGTTTAAGATTCGCTTCCTTTTTATACACAAACTGTGATTTTTCTCCTATCATTTTTTGATCTCATTATCAGACTGCAAGATAACCCAGTTCCTCTCTATAATGTCTTTTATCTGTCGTGTATGTCTATTAAACTTCATCATGTAACAAAGGTTATATTTCTTCTCATTCCTTCTTTCATCATAAGTACCATTATTTAAAAGGTAAGGGCAAGCTGACCGCTTACATTCAGAGTGTACATATTGTACACTATTGTCTATTACAGATCTATCATATCTTCTAGAAACAAAATCATTAACCATATATTCAACCTCAGATCTAAAACCTTGGTCAGTGGTGTTGAGTCGACTAGCAAGTAATAATTAACTCTTTACAACGCCTTTATATGTGCATCTAGAGTGCATACTACTGTTATGAACATATCTAGTTGTTTGAACATTCTTTCTACGTATGGCAGTATGTAACATATCACCATCTTTAAATAGGGTAACATCAAGAAAGTTTATCTCTTTGTGCGAATAGTTAAAATCAAAGCGAAGAAAGTCAGTAGGAGTAGGAGTGTCACTACTTCCTAACAATAACCAGATGACATCATCTACAAACCATTTATAAAACATTAAATTATTATTCTTAAAATTACCACTCACTGAGTTATAAACATATAGTTCTTCCCATCTAGCTAGTACAAGATGAGCATAGCTGTTTGCTACTCCTAGAATCTGATGATAAATAGCATCACAAAACATAAAAATAGTTTTTTCTAGAACCAATTCTAACAGTGAGCACACCAAATAAATTTTATTCTGAGTATAATTACTATGCCTGACTGAGAACTCTCTCACATATTGTACACAAGTATAATTAGGAATCACAGTGAACAATGACTTAATGTCCATTGTCACCAAAAGAGCTTCCTGCTTTGGGACTGTTTGTGCAAAGTAATTCCTGTAAGACAGAGGGAAGCTGAGCCCTAAAAGGCCAGTGTTAGGAATAACAAAAATAAATGTCCACACCCTGGCATAAAAAGCAAGGGATGTGGAGGGAAGGAGTGGCTACTGCAGCAGTGATCATTAGAGCATCTATTGTTATGGTATGTTCAACTTCACAACTGTACTATGTTCTTCATATTGATCATGGCCTTACCTATATGGGTAGATTGTCATAGTTAAGTATGTTTGGGAGGATCCCAGGATCACAGAATCATAGGGGGTTACTAGGTTAATGACCCTAGGGCCCTTACAAGCCTAGCCAAGCTTTACCCTTATTTCCACGATCAGCACCTATTACCTCTGTCCAAAAGGGACATAGGTGGAACCCCTGGGGTGAATTTACAGTTACCCATCCAATCATCCAGACTGCATTTGAAGAGAGCCAATGAGGTGCTCTGCTTGACATAAAGCTGGAGTGGGAGACAAATCCGTCCCTCCAGTGGGTTCTATTAATGTCACATACCAGGTTAAGGCTATTACAGTGAGTGACCCAGGTACCATCTAACTTACAGATATGCAGTGTTTCCAAGGATGAAAGAGAAGTATCCAAGATCCCCTGGAGAATGGTCTTAGCAAAGTTTGATCTAGACCTAAAGAAGGAATCAGGCTTAGAGCACTTTGTAAAAGTATGTACAGAGGGCCAAGTAGCAGCTTCTAGAATACTTCTTGAATTCTACCCTTTCCCAAAAGCCATAGATGAAGCCAAGGCCCAGGTACAGTAGGCCTTGGCCCTGCCTGAAATAGATTTCTGTTGGTGAGTATAACAAAAGGTAAGAGACATAGACAACCATTTGCAAATAGTCTGTTCTAACACAGGTTGCCCCTTCTTCTTACCTTCACAAGAAATGAACAATTGATCCAAAGGTTTGAAGACACAGTTCTGTCAAGATAGTACCTGAGTTGTCTATGGATATCCAAGGAGGTATGGAGCATCCTTTCACCCTCATTTGTTAAGTTCAGGAAATAAAATGGGAGATGGACAGTTTGGCTTAAACTAAATTTGGATGCCACTTTAATAATAAAAGAAGGATTAGTTCTGAAAGAAACCATGTCCCTATGATAAATGAGGTAGGTCTGACTCACTATAACAGCTTGCAACTCCCTTCTTGCAGAGGTCACAGCAATCAGTAAAACTGTTTTCCATGTTAAGAACCTCATGTCAGCTAGATTAGCTGGTTTAAATGGAGCAAGTGTTAGGTTCTCTAACACAACATTAAGATCCCAAAGAGGAACCACCAGTTTACTTGGAGACCTCTTATGCAAAACCCATTTCAAGAACATTTCGACATGAGACTACCTTGAAAGAGGAGGATCCATGGGCAGACATGCTGACATGGCTGATAAATGAATCTTCAGAGAGGAGTAAGAAAGGCCATGGGATAGTAACTCACAAATATTGTAAAACCAGAGGACTAGCCTTGAATCCATGCTGGTTACTTTGTTAACACCAACAAGAAAACCTTTTCCATTGGCAAATATAGGACTTTCTAGTAGCAGGTTTTCATGTTTCCATTTGTACCTGCTGCATCTCCTCAGAAAACAGGTGAATAAAAAGAATTAAGACCCTAACATCCAGGCAGTCATTTGAAGATGATTGATGTCAGGGTGTATCAAACAGCCCTGCTCTTGTATGAATAGATCCAGTCTGTGAAGAAACTTGCAGTAGCTGCCCCTGCTAGTTCCAAAAGAAGGAAAAAACATGGCTGCCTATGCCAGAAGGGAGTCAACACAATGATCTTGGGGGATTCCTTCTAAATCTTGGAGACTTCCTTCTAAATCTTCAGAAGTAACCTGGATATTAGTGGAAAGGTTGGAAAGGCATACAAGAACATTCCTGTCTACAGGAAGACAAAAGCACCTGTCTTCCAGGCCTTACATAGAGTCTTGGAACAGAATTTTGCCAGTTGATTATTCAAAGAGAAGGCAAAGAAGTCTACTTAATGGCTCAATCTTGGAAGACCCCCAATTTAGTTTTCATTCATGAAGTTCTGCCCTGGTCCTGCTCAGCTTGTCTGCCATGCAGTTTTACTCTGACAGAATATAGGATGCCTGTAGAGTAAGATTGTGCTGCAAAATTATATCCTAAACTAACATGGCTAAGGGGTACAACCTGACTCCCCCTTGCTTGTTGATGCACCATATGACTGTGGTATTGTCTGTAACCACATGAAGAGGTCTCAGGAACCAAAGATGATTCGGACAGTTTAGTATCTTGATCAGGGCAAGCATCACCTTGATATTTATGTGTTTGTATCTGACTTTGGAGTCCCACATCCCTTGCACATTCATCCCTCTTGAAATTGCTCTCCAAGCCAAGTCCACAGCATCTGTGATGAATTGCTGCTTTGGAGCCAGGACAGAGAAGGGGAGAGCTGGATTTAAGGATAGCTGTTGTCTCCACCAAAAATTTTCTCTTCTGAAAAAACCCAGTACTGTGATCTGAAAATATAAAGGGTGTTGATGCTGGAAACAAAGAGATTTCAGATACTGCTGTTTCTTTCTCATGTGAAGTCTTGCCGGGGATATCATGGGAATCACAGATGCCATGAGACCCAAAATCCTGAGATATTCCCTTGCAGTGACCAAAGTCTAAATAGAAAACCTTAGAAATAGTTCCTGTGGAAGAAAATCTCTTTGAACTGAGGTGTCTAATTGACATCCCAGAAACACAATCTTGTGTGAGGCAGTCAAGAAAGATTTTTGAATGTTGTTTTTGGTTTGGCCATTTCTCGTATTATACTTTGGATTGCTTGGAGTGTCTTTGATGTATTTTTAGACTTTTGAATGTTTTCTTGGAATCCCAGCTTGCGCAAGAGATCACTCACCTGAGAGAGATTCCAGACATTTTGAAAAAGACTGCAATGATAAGCAAACCATCTAAATATGGAAAAATGTGGCTACCCTGTAGTATGCAATGAACTATAATTGGAGCTAGACACTTTGTGAACACTCTTGGTGCAGTGGATAGTCCAAACTGTAAGACGGAGAACTGATAATGTGATGCAGATATACAAAATATTAAGAAATGCTTGAAGGTTGGATGAATATGGATGTGATGATAAACATCTTTTAAGTCTAGTAATACAAGGAAACTTGAAAGAGGTAACAGGTTGTGACATCATTTTGAATTTGGGCTTTATTACAAATAGGTTCAGGAAAGAAAGATCCAGAGCTGGTCTCCAAGCTTTTCTTTTTTTTTTTCTTTTCGTTGGCACTAGAAATGTCCTTGAAAAAAAAACTCTTCCTCACCTGGGAAGGAGGAACAGGTTCTATCACTTCTTGGGACAGAATGTGATGAAGAACAGGCAGAAACAAATATTTCTGATCTGCAGGATGAAGAATGACCCTCCCCCCGGAAAGGAGGAATTTCCTCCCACCGCCATCTGTAACCCTGATGGATGATTTTCAGAGCCCATTTTTCTGAAACAATCTGTTACCAAAGAAAAAAATGGAGATTCAGAATTTCTGGAAGAGAAAAGGGGCCAGGGTGGGACAGGGTCACAAATTATCTGGAATAGTCATTCAAAGTTGTTGGACCAGCCTGGTTTTAGGAGATTTGAAACTCCTTTTTTGAACCCCCTTGCCACGTTTTCCTAAATGTTTGTTTACCTGAATTTTATTGAGACTATTTATTCTGTTTTTTGACAAAACTGGATGAGAAAGAAAATCCATTGAACAATTTAGAAAAGGAATGATGAAAAATCTGATTAGCTTGCCCCTTTCATCACACTTTTCTTGCAGCACAGGGGCCAAACACTAAATCTCTATCCAAGGGATAATTTAAAATCTCATTTTACATCAACTGGGAGGTTTTGAGAATGCAGCCAAGCAAACCTCCTTAAAACATTACCAGTGGCCACAGCCCGGAAAGAAGTATCAATAGTCACACACACACTGCAAATGAATCGTGACCTGTGCTAAGTTATTTACAGCAGATTTTTCTTCACAAGAAGAAACTGCAGGTAAAACATTATTTATATATTCACAATACGTCAGAAGCAACTTTAACATATGAGCCTGACAAGTTAAAATACTGGCTGCCACCGCTTCCTCAGGGAGAGGCAAAGCATTCTGACACAACAGGGAAACCTTCCCTGTTCTTTCTCTCAGGACCAACAAGACTGGCTTTCCCATGCCCACTGAGGAGACTCCAAAAGCCACCAAGGATGTGGCTAACCCCCAGTCCATAGTGACTGTAGGTGATACAAAGTAGGGTTCCAGGGTAAAATTGAATGGTCTGAGGTACAACAAATGGCTACAGCAGAGTCATCCATCTGCAGCTGAAGAAAATTACTAGTCTGCTGTGATGGCAAAGGCTGCTTGCTTAACTTTTTCTTTTTGTGGCTGTAAGAAGGACCAACTGTCAGACTGACAATATGCTTCACGGTAAAGCCAAAAATGATGTGTCTTTCCCGGTGAAGACAAGCAGCAAATGCTGGTAAAACTACCAGTCCACAAAAGTTACTTTATTGACAGAAAAAAACACAATAAAAAGCACTTTCAAAAACACCATGGCATCCCCACAACAGAAAAATAAACACAATGCCTCCACAGAAAATATGTCATCACTTAGTTTACAGTACTTTTAAACTGACAGAAAAAATTAGTGCACCTTTTAAAAAGTACATTGCAGTCTCATGACAGTCTGTTAAAATGCAACTAGCTTTCAAACAACTTTCCTGATGAGGAAATAAAGTAAAACATTAGTAAATATATGAAAACAGGGGTCTATATTATGTGAACAAAAATTCATATAATCGAACACTGTTAACAGCGAAAATGCCAGACTTCGAACCCTTTATTGAAGGGAGCTGAGCCCCCCCCCCACTAATTATATATAGCGACTCCAAGAACACACTACAGTGAGGAAAGGACAAATTTCCCGATCTTCACTGTAGCGCAATTACACAAAAAACACATCGATGAACGGCATTTTCGCATATATCGACGTTTGATATTTTGGACTTTCATTCTTCTAATAGGAACCCGAAAACAGAAGGTTTTTCCCCAAGGGGAACTTATTTGCTCAGCAAAGGAGAGCACAAGTTGACCCTCAATCCTTGAAAGCCTCAGAGGTACATACTCTTTGGTGGTAGGAAAGCTCTGAAAGGTTTCACCACCCAAACGTTTTTATTATCATCTCAGCTTGAGCTGCTTGATAGTTTGGGTGTATAGAAGGTGCTCTGAAACTTTAGAAGCTGGTCGGTTGTTATATCCTTGGTAGGATCTATTCAATATTTCTAAGGCTACTGCAGCAATGACCAGTGTGAAAGACATTTGCTGTTAGTAAGTAACCTAACTTGAACCGGGTTTTTTAGATGGCTAACAGACAATAATTTCTGAGCAGTCATGCTTCTAGAAGTTCTAGTTTATTATTATTTAAATTACTGGTACTGAAGCTATGTATTTTGTGTCCACTTTGGGGTGCAGGATGAGAGGGTCCTGATCCAGACAACCTGGGAGCAGGGAAAGAAAAAGGAGTTGAGCTCATTGCATCTCTCAGTATGGGAAGGAGAGGGAAACTTCCCAGGAAGTTATGCTCCATTCATCTCATTAATGGAGGCCTGAGAGTAAACAAAGGCATTTATCTCAAGGGGTCAAGGTGCTTGTGGGCTTACATCACCTGAAATATATTCTTTCTCTCTCTCTCTCTCTCTCTATATATATATATATATACATATATATATATATATATATATATATATATATATATATATATATATATATATATATATCAGAAGTTCAATCGTTCCTAATGGGGAGAAGAGCAAGGGTGTATGGCTATATCTAAGTTGTTTTGGTATGTTATAGCTCCTTTCTGTTAGGTCTATCTACTCTTAGAATGCTGCAGCCTGGAGGCTTATTTTTTTTTTGCTTCAGCTATGTTTCTGTGGCTATAGTTATATTGGGTGAATGTTGAGCTATCCCTGCATGGAATTCCATAATTTTATTTTTACTACAAATGCTACACAAGTTTATACTATAGACGTGAACTCCAGGGGATCATTTTAGGTGTTGGCATTTATTGATGGTTGGGTTGTGGGAGGGTGAATTACTACTTTACAGATTTTGTTGCAGGACCTGGGTTTGAGTGCATGTCACCACAGAGGAGTAATAGATGAGCGAATATTTGGTAATGAATAAGTTCAGCTAAGTTTAAAGTATTGTTCAATTTTGGTAATTTGAAGGGTTGACTGAAGTAGGTTATTTTAAATAGATGAAGGACTGTAGGGTTGATTATGGTGGCAGCAATGATGAAATTGTATTTTAAGTTGTTCTGATTATCTCTGAGTATGCCAGAACAGGATAAATGTGAAGTTAATGATGGGTGAGGAAGAGATGTATAGTGTGCCATTAAGTGTAGAGCAGGGAGAAGGAAAATACTGGTATACAACAGGTTTTGGAGGGCTAGTACGTGTGGATCTAGAGAGAGAAAAGTTATAGCTACCAGAAGTGGGTTTGTATCAGTAGTTATAGATGATGATGGAGGGTGTTGTAATTTGTGAAGGCTTTATTCAAAGTAAAAGATGTTATGAGTTATGTGTAAGAGTTATACACAGTGCCAGAAGGTAATAGAGAAGTTAGTGAGGTTAAAGTGAGTGAGAAAGATAATTTCTAGTAGGTAGAGGTGAGTAATTAGTTGAAGCATATATGTGATTGGAATTTGTTAGGAATAATTATGACAGATGTGGGGGGGATTCAGCTTGGCTATAAGCTGATTAAAGGTGGGCTATATTTAATTTTAGGTGTTTTGAATGCAAAGAGGTTGTAGGAGAAAGGAAGATGTATGGAAATGTGAATGTGTGTTCATATAAGTGGTGATGAGGTTGTGGGAGGAGATAAAAATAAATTTGGAGTATGTGGGGGCAGGTGGAATTTGGGGGCAGGGTAGGGGACTGGAACAAGGTCCGACCCACAGTAGCAGAATGTTTGAAGAAAACATATCTATAAAAGTGATGTGAAGAAAGAGGTTAGATAAAGGCCACATATATGGAATGTTTTTTCCTCCCAAACAAGAAATTATATGCCAAGTCTTTTCCTAAGCAATAATTAGTAGTCCTTTGTAAAATGAGCATTTTGGATATATTCTGTTTTTAACAACAGGTTAGAGTCATAACTTAGAAATTGACAAGTATGAAAATAGCTGTTTAGTACTGCTTGTTCCAATTTTGTTGATGACTGTGTTTTTGACAACCAAAATAAATAAATTATCTGTTTTGTGAATGTAATATCATTCTAGCTATTCACTTTTATGGAAAAAATGCTGAACTACCTATCATAAATGTACTTTGAGATTTTCCGTAATAGGTTTGTAAACAATAAATTCCACTGTAAAAAGTGGTATGAATTTTATTGTTAAACTCTTCTGATAGTGACATTATTAGCAACTTATTAATTTTACATTTCTCTTTTAATTATCCTGTATTTTTTTTAATGTTGTCCGTTTATAGTCTTTCCATTAGTCACTAATTTGAGGGATGTGTTTCAGTCTGATAGCTACCTTTTGTGACTGTTCTGCCTTGTGAGGTGATTTGGCAGTTCAATATTTTTACTCTGTGTCATTTTGGCAGTCTGTCCATTTGGGTAATGGTTCTTGGCAACCAGTGGTTTTTCATTTGCATTTTTATTCTTAGATTCATTCATCTGAATTCTATTCCAAAGGAATTAATTGTTTCACTTTTTCATTTTTCTATAGTGCTAATCAATGTTTCTTATCTTGTTGAATAATAGTTGGCATTAGATGTAAAATATGCACATTGTTAACCACCTTTTCATTTTCTATTTTCAGTAGAAAATGTCACATTTTAGGGTAGCCATTTGAAGTAATAAAAGCTTAGTTATAAGTACCACTGAATATTTCACCTCTCAGATATATATTCTTCAGCACTCCCAAGTGGATTCTAAGAAGTGGGAACAACCTTCTGTAAAATATCCTGTTTCCAATGTGGTTTTCATAGCTGAGCAAACTGTCATGAACATGTTAGCTTTTTCTTGATACTGCCATTACAATGTTTGTTCAAAGTGCTGCATTTTTGAATTCCAAATTCTAAATCCCTCTACTGATTGCATTCAGTTTGATTTACTATGATGAACTCTCTTATGATGGATTACCACGGAAACTGAATGTGCAATATAGCTTTAGCTTACCACTCTACTTCAGAATTCTGGTCTCATTGTTGCAGCTGGGATAAACAGGAGACATTAATAATTTGCATTATGCTTTGGGGAAGTCATAGAACTTACATTCTGGTGTGTCACCTACCACTATGACTAACAACAGACATGGCAGCCAAATTCATAACAGAGGGAATTTAAGCTGCTGTACTGACAGACATGCAGTTCATATATTGTGTTCCATGCATTTGTTATTACTCATTCCATGCAACAACAGCTCAGAGTGTCAATTATTTCAATGCTGTGCTCATCACCAGATGTCATTTTGTGCTGGGGAACAATATGATGGAGTGATACTGTTATGAAATACTGCATGGGGCATTATGTGCCCCTCTTTCAGCAGCAAGGTACCCAAGGTGCTGTTTTGTTTTGTTTTTTTTCTTTATTTTGAAGGGAAAGAATACAAAATATTAATGGCAAAGAATAAAACAGACAGTGTTTTGAAGGGACAGATTGCTGTTAACACTGTGGCCAAGACTTTGTTAAGCTATTAAGGGAGGACACCCCAACAGGTAGGGCTGGATACAGATTTCTACAGCTGGTATTCAAAAATACATAAAGAGCAAGATGTGCATAGATTGCATACAGACAGCCTCAGCAATATTTACTTTTCGATGCACAATACATAATGCAAAACTGCACAAAGTATATTCAGAAAGTCTAACAAAGACTAAAGGCACCAGCTCATAAACATATATATATATATATATATATATATATATATATATATATATATATATATATATATATATTTACACAGAGGTTACGTCTCCCTTTTTCACAATCTAAATGTTCCGCTCTAATAAGCTGTAAATTATGTTACATTTAACTTAATTTTTATCAATACATTTTTTCTTTTCAGTCATTGCTTTTTATAAGAAATTATTGTTTTGAAATGTCTAATACTTTTTTCCTTGTTACTTCGGATACAAAGTCAAAACTTTTGATTATTACAACAGCTGCATAGTTTGCAATCAATGAAGGCAGTCAGCATTTTTAGTAATTTAAACTGTCTATGTAGCTGGCTTTCTGAGAACTCTTCGGAACTTAGAATACCTGGCAATGCCAGTGGTCACTACCTCTGACATTGATGCATTGGATTTGTATCAGTAAATCTATCAGAATGTTCTAGATTGGTGAACATGTTTTTGCTGGACTTCCACTGGACGGTTTTCTTCGGACACCATCTTGGATATGTGTCGGCACATTTCTCTGAATGCCTGTTTGCAAGAAGCATCACAAACATATATTTATCTTCTCTGCATACCACAAAAGGTCATATTCATAGGATCAGAGTAAGTCACTAGGCTACTGGCCCAGAGACCCTTATAAGCCTAGCCAATAAATGAGCCCATGTTGCCACAAGTCAGCACCCAATGCCCTTGTCCAACAGGGACACAGGTGGAATCCCAAGGTTGTAGTTTCTATTTCCCATCCAGTCATTCAGGTTCCTCTTAAAGAGGGATATTGAAGTATTCTGCTTGATGTGGAGAGGTAGTCTATTCCACAGATGAGGGAGTCTCTGGGAGACAAATCTGTCCCACCAGCAAGTCCTATTGATGTTGTAGATCAAGTTGAGGTTTTGTGTATGGGTCACACGATTGGTGTTTGGCTTATGGATATGCAGCAATTTTATCAAGGTGAGGTCAGAGATTGCTCTGTATGCCAGACACAGATCACCCCTGAGAAGTCTGTATGAGACAGAGTAGAGGGACAGAGCTTTTAGCCTATCAGCATAGGATAGATTTGGAAGCCCTGGATTCTTCTGGTCAGGAACCTCTGTGGTCTCTCCACCTGCTGCATGTGCTTCGCAAAGTACATGCCAAATGGGTTTTTATACTCAATGATGGGCCTGATAAGGGAGGAATACAGGGAAGTTATGACTTCCTTGTTCCTGGAAGAAATACCCTTACTAATGAGGTGAGCCATGTAGAAAGCTCTCCGTACAATTGAGGCAACATGGTGGTCAAATGTTAGATTGCCGTCAACCTGGGTGCCTAGGTCCCTCACAACTGCTTGCATACTTAGGACACTGTTATTAATGTGATAACTTGTGGAGATGTCACTCTCCCCAAAGGGGATGATGATGATGATGATGCATTTTTTGGTGTTTATTTTGAAACTGTGTTTCTGACACAAGTCATTTGTCTGGGTGAGACCCTTTTGTAATATGTCTACATCACTAGGGGAGTTGATGACTGCCCAGCTTGCAGTCATCTGCAAACCTGGTCAGCCATAGACCTCTGATTTTGACTTGCACCTCAGAGAAGTATATCACAAACAGCAGAGGCCCTAAGACTGATCCCTGGGGTACGCTGGTCATTATGGGTCTACTACTTGAGATAACTTCCCCTATTTTGACTGAGTGAGTTCTATCAGTGAGCCAGTTAGCTACGCCTCTGGTGACATACAGACTTATGCCAAGCTGGGATAGTTTATCTATTATGCCCGAGTGGGGAATAGTGTCAAACGCCTTGGCCAGGTCAGGGTAGGTGGCGTGTACTGTCTTTCCCTTGTCCATGGCTTTGGTGACCGACTCAAAGAATTCTACCAAATTTAACAGGCATGATCTCCCCCTGACAAAATCAAACTGTGTGGAATCAAGCGTTTGGAGGTTGCTGATGTCCTTGTTAATATGGCCCATGATAATGCATCCCATGGCCTTGCAAATCAGGCTAGTTAGGCTGATGGGTCTATAATTGCCTGGATCTGTGGATGCTCCATCTTTGTGCAGAGAGATTATGGTGGCCATTCTCCACTCAGCTGGCATGAAACTGGTACTCAGGGTTAGGTTGAATAGGGTGCCTAATGGTGCTGCGAGTTCCTGCCAGAGTTGATGCAGGATGCAGCCTAGGATGTTATCGGGTCCCATCGAAGCTGGGTTTTTAGCCTTAGAGAAGGCAGTAATGACTTGTTCCATAGAGATAAGGGGTGGGGGGCAGGGGCTCGGGATATCCTGGATTACTGATGGGGGATAGAGGGATGAAGTTTTCACTGAACCTGTCCACCAGCAGGTTGGCTATATCCATGGCATTTGTGTACATGGTATCCTTGACCATCTGTTCTGAACTGATTTGGGTGTTCCCCTTAGACTGTGGGTGTATGTGAAGAAGGGGTTATGATCGTCTTTAGTAGATGCGGCGAATCTGGATTCGACGTTAGTTTTGGAGGACTTCACAAATACCCTTATTTGCCTGTTTAGGCCAAGGAGAGATTGCTTACAATTTGGCACCTGTTCCTTCTTTGTTCTGGACAGCAAATTTTTCCTTTTGTTTAGAGTTTATTTATAGCCAGTGTCTGCCAGACAGGTTTACTCTTTCTTGAGGAGGAGGATTTTGTCCTGTCAGGTATTGCTGAATTAATGCATTTATATAAATGGTCATATAGTACTTTGGTATAGGTTTGGACATCAGTGCCAGTTCCTACTGTTGGGGAGGGGGCTCTGAAGCTATTTAGACCTTCCCTCAGGAGGTTGCAATCAGCTTTGGAGAAGTTTTTTTTTGTTTAACTCTAGCTGGGGGGTGGGTCAGGGGGAGATGGTTACTTCGAAGGTGACCACTTTGTGGTCTAATCTTACCAGGGATGATGACAGTGTGGGGATCCTGCAATGGTTTCCTATGTTGGTTAGTACCAAGTCCAATATGTTATCACCACTTGTGGGGGTGTCAGCTAGCTGGTCCAAGGCATTGGCATTGATGAAGTCAAGGAATCTTTGAGCATTTGTGTTCTGGCTTGAGTAGTTCTTCTAGTCAATGGTTGGGTAGTTAAAATCGCCCAGGATCAGGGTATAGGGTTGAAGTTTAATAGATTCAAGGAGGTCCAGATTTGAATAGAGATCTTGTCAACCATTAAGCACACCTGGAGCATCTCCCGCACATCATACTGTTTAACCAGCCTGGAGGTGTGTATATCTTTAATATATATTGAAACACCACCTCCTTTGACTTTGCTGCCCTCAGTTTGGGGTCTGTATGTGTGATAGGATGAGTAACCAGGTAAGGCTTGGGTGCTCTCCACAGCTTTGAAATAGGTTTCTGTGACTGCACAAATGTCAGCATCTTCCAGGGTTAAGAATGCTTGTACTTTGTGCAGTTTCATGTTGAGATTCCTAGCATTCAGCAGCATGACCTTTAAATTGTGTTTAGATGAGATTCACACGTTGATAGTTTTGACCTTAAGACATTGCCTAAAAAAAGGCACTATGGGGAAGGCAAGAGCCTTTGCCAGCAGCCTGAAGCCCAAAGCAGACAGATGCAAGCCATCTCTGGCAAAGCATCGTAGTCTGTCAGTCATGTCTTCCCTAGCTGACAGGTACTGGATACCCTTAGAATGACACCAAAAACTAAGCCAACTGTTAATGTCAATCATGTTTTGTTTGCATTGAGGTATCATTCTGGGTGATGGTAGAATGCTGCTTAAGGCTAGTGACACACCTGCCTGGAACATATACTCGGTGAGCTTGATCATATCTCTCTTCATATAGTCCAGACATGTATGTCTCAAGTCATTCATGCCAACATGTACTATGACAGATTCATAGCAGTATTTGTTGAGGAACTTGAGTGCATGAGTGATGTGGCGGATTTTGGCACCTGACAAACAACTTACCGTGATTTTCTCCTTATCCAGCCTGGTGAGGGGCACATCTGTGTGTCTCACAATGGAGTCTCCTATGATTAATATATTGAGTTTATAGTTAAGCCTTGATGGCTGTGAGACACAGATGTGTGGACTATGTGTGGTGTGTGGTGTAGTAGGCTGCAGAGTTTGCATGTATGTTTGACTCGGAGGTCTCTTTTGTTTAGGTATGTTTTTGTTAAGAACCTCTGCATATGTTGGTGTGTGTTGTGTTGGTGTGGGTGATGTTTGAGGTGTGATGTTTGTGCAGACAACCTTCTCAGTGCAAGATATACTGGCTTGTGAGGGAGAAAGCATAGACTCCAGGTTTTTAATATAATTGCATCTCTCACAAATTGTGCTCTTAGGTGGTAGTAAAAGAGGGTTGTCCGTGTACATTAGACAGTTGTTACACTGTCTTAGGATGCCCATATCAACCAGATTAGCAGGAGAAACTGTAGGAAACTGTATGTCCATATTTGTCAGAATCAGTAAGGGGGTGAGCTAAGGGGGCGTGAAGGTGGAAAGATCTGAGATGGGTACTAGTAGCTTGTGTTTGTACAGAGGCTGTAAAGAAGATTCACTACCTCAGGATTGAGCAAGTGTTAGTAAGGGAAAATCTGAAGCTAGAATACCTTGCGATGGGTTAAATCAGCCTAGCGGTGGTGTGTGGCATGCAAACAAGTGCAGTCCCATGCAAACACAGGGTTTAAATACCAGAAGATATGGAAGAATCTAGAAGCTCAGATTACTACCAAATCCTGCTTGCCCCTGTACTTTCAACCAAAAGCTCATGCTAGAAAAGGTCAGGCAGCCTTGCTACTCTCACTAACAGAAAAGGCAGGCCCCAACCAGCACAAGATGGCTGCCAGGAAACTCAGCAAGCAAAACAACCAGGCCTGGATGCAGCAAACCTTAATCCAGACTATGCTACTTGACTAGAGCACAGAAAACTCCCAGAAAATGCACAGAAAAGCACAGATCGAGTACTCACAAACAAAAAATACAACTCTCGGTATGAAAAAAGCAGTTTACAGCTAGGTAATTCAGTAAAAATGCAGTCACAATAATGAAACACTACTGAGCAATGAAAATACAGTTAAAACCGTATAAAACATTACAAGAATGCAATGAAACAGTAAAAAAGCTTTATAACCATGCAAAATGTAGTAGATTAGCTGTATAGCACAACTACAAGCATTAGGAATTGTAATTCTATGAAATAAATGTAAAAAAAAACACTTATTCTGCTCATTACTTCATAACCACTCTTTTTGGCTGTTTCTCTGTGAAACCTTGCTGTACTCCTACATTATCACCCTCATCAAATAACTGAGTGTTGCAATTTGATCTTAATAGTTGTTTTAACTAGACTGGTTTTGATTCTGATTTTCTTGCACATAACTCACATTTTCAGGTTTCAATAAGGAATCAGATGCTGGAATCCACTTTTTAATATGTGGCCCACCAGTAGCTGAGCAAGCAAAACCTTCCATGGAAGTATTCCTATATTTTAACAAAGCTCAGTATACATCAGTGTAATAGTCACTGTTAGCTCCTTTTCCACTAAGGATTGTTCTTTTTGCTATTCAGCGTTTAACAGTTATCACTAGAGGAAATACGATAGAATTTCCACTGCTCCAAAAATGTCTGGAATTCCTTGCTTGTATACTGTGGTATTTTATTACATATTACCAAACCAGGAATCCTGCATTGTGAAATCATAGCTTTAAGCACATTATTTACACCCCTACTTTGTGTATTTGTTAATTTTCAGCCCCCAAAAATCTAATCTGTAAGAATCAAATACATACAATTTTGAAAATGAAACAAGTCTGTTCCTACATTGTGGTCTTTTTACAATGAGATTAGGAATCATCCCCTCTCTCATATTATTATTATTTTGGTATGGATTGCATGCTGAAAAAAACCCTGAACTTGTTGTACTGTTGTATTGGTATTTCTTCTCAGTACAGAACATATTAACCTTTTTCTTTACATTTCATAATTCCTAGGAGTGAGTTGTATATTCTTAGCAGTATTTCATTCCTTAGTCGATAGTTATTATGCGCCAATGAGCCCATTTTAACTGAGGGTGACTCTCTGGATAGTTGTACTGAAGTGCATTCTGTTTTCAAGTCAGATGACTAATTACTGACAGAAGGGCATCCTTCACTGTAGTTATTGTATTAGTCCAACACATCGAGGGCCTTCTTATTTTATGTTGACCTCCAACCTTCCCAAGCATGATGTCTTTTTCTAATGATCTTTCTTTTCACATAGTATGTCTTATGTATGAAAGCTAAAGTCTTGTCATCTGAATTTCCAGGGAATAATCTTCATCAATAGCAATTTGTTTTTCAGGCATTCCATGATATATGCATTATTCTTCACTATCACAAACGAAAGATATCTGTTTTGTTCCAAATTTGTTGAAAAATCTTATCTACACCCTTCCTGGTCATTCAGCCAAGAGATGTCACTGTCACTTTTTTGACTGCTTCTTATACCATTATTGTTTATTGTTTGAAGCAAGATGAAGCAGCCTACTTTTTCCTTTTCTTCTCCTGGAATAAATTTGATTTGACATGAATATCAAGTCTTGTAGTCTAATAAGCTATTCTTTAAAAGAAAAGCATGGTTATATTTCTTTCCTCACTGTAGATTTCTGTTCAGGTCACCATCTCATTGCTACTTGTCAAAGCATCTGTATCTCATAATCATTTTCTTTACAACTCTGAAACTGTTTAACCTTTATTTCCACCTTAGACAATTGACAGAAATTACTCAATTCATTCCAGATCATTGCAAATCAATTTGTGCAGCTCAGAAAAAAACATAAAAGACTCAGCATATGTTTTTATATGCACTGCTTTTCCAGAATTATATTATATTATATTATATTATATATTTTGCACTTAATATATATTTCCTTGCCTCCTCCATTATTGTGTGGAGTCTCACAGTGTTATACATATTTTTCTAACCTCTTATGGCTGTTTCTTATAAGACATTTTCTCATAAATACACCTATGCACCTTTTCTCAATCATATACTATGGTAAACTCTGACTGTTTGCTCTCATCTCTTTTCTTGTGGATATTGCCAATCAGCCCAGGCTCAAGGTACTTGTGATCTCAACTGCATGAGAATCCTTGTGTGGTAGCTTGTACAGCTGTAGTCTTATATCAGATGCCCTGGGACTCCTAATCATTTGTTTCTCTTTTCTGCTTCCAGTCAGAAGTGGAAAAGAGGTAGAAGATAGCAGTTACCCATTGGAGTCCTTGTGCGGCTGTCTTGAGGCATCTGCTCATTTCTGCTCTGTCCTGCACTCAGAAGGAATGGTAAGAGGAAGAAGGAGGCTGCTACCTCCTTACATTAGGTCCCTTGGGTGACTGTGCATCTACCTGTGAGCTGCAACATGAGCATCTAGTGGCTCAAAGTCACTTCACTTGCGCTTGATGGCCAAAAGTGGCGGAAAGAAGCTGGAGCTAGTTGCACCCTTGCCCAACATCAAAATACATGAGTAGCTGCTTGTGTGCATGTGACTCATTAAGCTGATTGCCTGAGGGACATAGTTATTTCCCCTTTGTTATGCCAATCAAAAGAGAAAAAGGGCTATTCTGTTTTGATGTCCCCCACTGACAGCCATTCTGTGCAAGAAAACAGGCCAATATACACCTGCTACTTCTGTGTTACTGTGCATTGATAGCCAAATGTAACAGCTTTTCAGCTCACCACTCCACTTTGTTTGGGTGATGACTTGCAAGACCTTCTCCATTTTCTTCTGACTTACCCCATCATAGCCCACATATAAGGCTGCTTGGACAGCAATGCTTTATGCATTTCTAATTTTACTGTAGGCACTGTACATTAGGAAAGTGATTCTGCTAAACCATTTCACCAACGTGTAATGCTTCTAAAGCTTATCTGATTAAACCATTGTCTCTTACTGTACTTTTGGTTAAATATAGAATGTGTAACACTTGTGAGCAAACCATTTTGTGTACGCAAAACAAATGAATAACAACAGCATTCAACAAAGATTAATTTTATTAAAACCTCAGTAAGCCCTTTCATCTTTTAATACCACAAAGACTTCATCAGCCTGAATTTAAATTAAAAACCTTACAGTTAAACACTCTTTATTTAGAATTTCAGGATAAAAATCATCCAATCATTCTAATGATTTTTGACTTTAGTTTACAGTTAAAATTAAGGGCTTCAATATACCCTTGTAAAGCATTTGCATTCAAAATTATTTGCAGTTTTAATTCTGCAAAATTATATATATTTTCAGTATCATCTCCCTTGACTCTGAAATCCACTTTATCTAGTACAAATAAAACCCTCTCATACTTTATGTAGGCTTAACATGTGTATATAATGTACTGTTCTTGTGTTTTTGTTCTTACAGAATATATGTGCTCATACCTCTTTAATCTGAGCATCTTAAGAGGTTCTCCTAGTATAAAATACCAGACAGCTGGTCTAGTGTTCAAAATATACACCATTTGCAGATTTACATTCTACATATATCTTTGCTCTCCACTGCCTAAGGACAGTCACATCTATATAGTTTCATTTATAATAATACAGCAGTATTATCCCAGTATGCGCACTACTTTGTATTGTACATTTTACAGTATTTTACTCTATTATTATTACTCGGTAATTGTCTAGAGTTTGAAGTGTTTTTACCTAAGAGTTTTTGTATCTTTTATTTTTATTTCAAATATTTGTTTGTCTTGCTGTATGATGTTCTCGTGTTTCTTTACACAAATAAACTCTTGTATGCTTTACATCCATGTTACTTATATCCATTTTATGTATGTCAGGGTTGAGTATGGCTGCTCTTTTCATAGGCTCATAGGTTAGTTCATAGGTTAGTACTAGGCTAATTGCCTTTGTGGGCCATTTCAAGCCTAGCCAATTACACCATGTGAGTATCAAACCCTGCATCTTCAGTCTGTAAGGTAAACACCTTAATATGGCTCCCTTTCACTAGCCACTGTTGATTCATTATATTTAGGGGATATTTGTAAATTAGCCATACATCAGAATTCCTGTCCAGTTACGCATGTACCCGTAGACCATGCAGTAAGTATCCTGAGGCACTGAGGCTAGCATTATAGCTCTCACTGTACCCTGGTCTCTTTTTTTAGGCACATCTTAGTAGACAGTTCTTTGATGATAATGTGCCTCAACATACATGGTACACTGGAGTGTTCATTATAGTACCATCTTCTGCTTAGCACTCATTTTAACTTTTGTGCCAGTAGCTCCTTAATATTCAAAGTAATCACATCTCCTCCTAATTGATATGACCTAGGGGTTAGGGCCAACAGGAACCTTAACCTGAGGCTGCATTTGCAGCAGTTTTATTTTTAATACTGCTTCCTTTGTTGCATCTTGAATGCTTCTTAAGGTTTTGGGAATGTGTGTGCATGGATTGTTTCACTCTTTGCATGGGAGGCCTGAAACCTCATATATCCACATTCTGTAGAAAAACCAAGGACCTCATTACCTACAAATGACTTCTTCTGCTTAGTTTTCAACAGTCCAGAGTATCACAGCCATTGCTCATTGCTTCCTCATCTTCCTCTTCAAGTAACCAAACATCTCCAGCAGACCAGTCTGGGT
Organism: Protopterus annectens; assembly: GCF_019279795.1. Lineage (NCBI taxonomy): Eukaryota > Metazoa > Chordata > Ceratodontiformes > Protopteridae > Protopterus > Protopterus annectens. The sequence goes on along the minus strand of NC_056741.1, from coordinate 1,653,847,086 downwards.
AAGAAAATAATTATTATTTAAACAACTATCTTACAGTGGCCAACCCCACAACTACCTTCCTTTCTAAACCTTCTCCTTTCATATAGGTATGAGTCATTTTCTTTCTTAATCCTCCAAATTGAGTAGTTATCCCAACACTATCATTCCTCACTAAAATTAGCTATAATTTATCAACATGATACTCAAACCTCAGTTCAGACCCCACACCTCTAAACACCAGTCTCCCATTATCAATCACACCTTAAGTTATCACACCCTCCCCTCCAAATGATTTATTTTATACCCTAACCAGCCATATAACTAAATTCCAGCAAAGCCTCATGCTAAACAAGTCACAGAAACTGTTACACTGCTTGAAACCTTCTATACCCCATGCTCTTCATTCAGTTATATTAGTAAGCAACACAGTAAGCTGCTACCCATCCGCATTCCTTCACAGGTATTCACACAAGCTACCTTGCACCTTATAATTTAATCAGAGAACTTATTTGCTCTTTTATCAGTATTGGTAACGTAGACTCATGCCTAGCTATATGTTCCCATAATATCACTTCAGTTGTCAATGACCCAGCAGAGAATTATAGCAGTTTCTTCTGGCAGACCACTAGAAAGTTACGGTACTTATGTATAGGTTCATAGGTTCATAGGTAGGTACTAGGCTATCGGCCCAAGGGCCTACGTAAGCCTAGCCAGCAAGGTTTCATAGCTTACGCCACCCAAGAAAGTTATTTTCCTATGCCACTGTCCAGCAGAGACACAGAAGTGATCCCCAGGGTGTATTTCCTATTTCCCATCCACTCATCAAGATTTTTCTTGAAGAGTGCTAATGAAGAACTTTGCTTGACATAGATGGGTAACTTGTTCCAGAGTATAGGAAGTCTCTGTGACAGGAATCTATCGCTCCAGTGTGTCCTGTTTATTGTGGTGACAAGGTTTAGGTCCCTAGAAAGTGTAGCTTGGAGGGATTGGGATTTCTTTAGGTGTAGCATGTCCAATAGCTCTGGGTTTGACATAGCTTTATATGTTAGGCAGAGATCACCTTGGAGTAGGCAATATGCTACGGAGTAAAGCTGGAGTTTTTTGAGGCGGTCAGTGTAGGGCATTTGTTTGAGGCCAGTAATCCACTTTGTGAGGTACTTCTGTGGCCTTTCCAGCTGCTGCAGATGTCTTGCTAGGTACATTCCAAAATGGGCATTGTACTCTATAATGGGTCTAATGAGTGATGAGTAGAGGGGAACAATGACCTCTTTTTTCCTGGATGAGAACCCTTTTATGATGAGGTGTGCCACATAGAAGGACTTCCTGACTACTATGGCGATGTGACTATCAAAGGAGAGACTACTGTCCACCTGGGTCCCAAGGTCTCTTATCACGCATTCAGTGTTAAGCAGATTGCTGCCTATGTGGTAGTTCATGAGTACAGAGTTTTTACCAAAGAGGATGACACCGCACTTTTTGGCATTGAACTTGAGGCCATGGCTCTGACACCAGGCATCTGTCTCAGTGAGGCCCTTCTGTAGGATGTCCACATCATTTGGGGACTTGACTATAGCTCCTAGTTTGCAGTCATCTGCGAGCTTCCTTAGCCAGAGGCCTTCTGTGTTAGCCTGTACTTCAGAGAAGTAGATACCAAACAGGAGAGGTCCCAGGATGGAACCCTGTGGTACTCCACTTGTCACTGCTTTGAGGTCAGATTTGGAGTCTGCAACTTTTACAGTGTGGGTTCTGTCAGTGAGCCGGTTGGCAACCCATCTTGTGATGTAGGGATTTATACCTAGTTTAGTGAGTTTAGCTATAATTCTAGAATGGGGGATGTTGTCGAAAGCCTTGGCTAGGTCAAGATAGGCTGTGTGAACCACCTTACCCTCATCTACGGCTTTGTTGACCGCCTCAAAGAAGTCGATCAGGTTCAGGAGGCATGATCTGCCTTTCACCAACCCGAACTGGGTGGGATCCAGAATTTGGAGGTTACCAATGTCTTTGTTTATGAGTTCCATGATGATACATTCCATGGCCTTGCAGACCAGGCTCATCAGGCTAATAGGTCGATAGTTCCCGGGATCAGTGGTGGCTCCCCTTTTGTGGAGGGGGATAACTGTTGCTGTGCACCATTCAGTGGGCACAAAGCCTGATGCGAGACTATTATTGAACATGGTGCTTAAGTGGGGAGCAAGTTCATTCTGAAGTTCATGTAAAACGCAGCCTGGGATGTTGTCCGGTCCCATGGATGCTGTGTTTTTGGCTTTAGAGAGTGCAGCTTTTACCTGCATAGTTGTGATTACAGGGACTCTGAATTCTTCCTATATAGATATGGGCCCTTTAGGGGGTGAGGGAGGGTAAAGCTAGCACTGAACCTATCTGCCAGGATGTTGGCAATATCAGTTGGTTCTGTAATTTTCATGCATTTGTGCTGTAACTCAGAGCAGATCTGGGTGTTGCCATCTAGATTCTTGGATTTAGTGGCAATTTTGTTTTTGTAGCTAGCTAGTATTATCGCAACCACATTCGGAACTGCAGAAACAGCTTGCTTTCTAGCTGTTCTGTGGCTGAAAACTGTGGTCATCCTGTTTTGGGAACTGGAGTGTGTCAATGAAGTGTCAGTAACTCCCGAGAAAGCAGATGAAGAAATGAAAAGAACCGAAAGCAAGCCGCATAAAAACATACTTTTTCTGGCAATCACATTCAGCCCAGTCTGCATCACATCAAAACAACAACAACAAAAAAAACAGTGACATGTACTTCTTGCACTTTAATCCATTAACTGAGAGAATCAAGTTCCATTACTTTCCTAAACTACATCACAATTTCACAGCGTACTTTCACTTCTAGCATTTTACTCCTTTGTCCCTAATTCCTGTGTGTTTTCCCAATCTCAGACAAACGTGCTTAGTAACATCACAAACACCACGACTCCTTCCTCAATAACATAAATAACAGATTAGGAGAATGCATGGTCTTTCAATGAGTTTACAAAACAGTGCACCCAATTACAATTGGGAAACAGACCCCTAAGTACCGGGAAGACCAAAGCATCAAAAAAACCCCAGCGCAGCATGTGCTGGGTACATGTGCTGCAAAGTGACCCAAAGCAACAAGAATAAAACAGAACAAGACCACCCATGATCAGTCCTTTCTACAGCTAAAATGAAGGCTGCAGCCCAAGGCTGTCCTTTGTACAGCTAAAATGAAGGCTGCAGCCCAAGGCTGGCAAAGATAAAACAGCTTTCATTCTCGAAAGCCACAAGGAGGGTGCTGAAGGTTAAGTACTGTATGCACCGGTCTCGGACTGTTTACAACTTGCCTTTAATGCTGCTGTTTAGATTCTCTTCTCTTTTCCAGGAAACTGGAAAGTTCTGCTCAGCTTTTAGGAAAGAGTTAAAAGGGGAAGTCCGTCCTGGCAGCAAGGAAAAAAGAAGGGTACTTCGACCACGCATTCTCTCATTCACTTTATTTTATTGAGATAGGAGTCGATAACATAAATAACATGACTGCGACAATGCGTGGTTGCGATAATGTGTAAGTGCCAAAGTTACTGTACTTCTGTTTTCAGTACCTCTTGTCAACATTTCCTTTTCAGTTGAATGTGTTACAATACCTAATAATTGTGCCAAAAATTCCACCTAAAAAATTCACAGCTAATTTACCTAGCTATACCTTACCTCTTCTGACAAAGTTTGCTGTTTTATAAGTTCTTTCCTGAAGTTCTTGAAACCAAAGACCTTATTATTGTGGGAGACTTTAAATTGAACTTTACAGGCAGACAGCAATAAAATCAATGGCTGTCTAATAAACTTAGAGGCCTTACCTGGTTAATCCATGGACCAACCAGACAAAACTCTAAAACATACTATCACTTGCAATTTGATGTGTTAAGCATATATGCACGTAACAGTGTTATATTAATAAATATCTATGCTCCATGCTCCAGCAACCTCTTACTTGTCACCTTCCAAAATCCCAGTTTCAACTCATTATATTTTCCTTCTGACCTGAAATGCAGAGAAACACTGAGAGAATAAAATCCCTTTTAATAATCTTCAGATGGTCCACCATCCTCCTTTGTAAACAGATTAACACCACAGCTAGACTTCTCTTCCCACCTTCTCTACAAGTGCACACCATCCCCTAAATCTAGGGATTCTGCAAGTAATCTTAGAATGAATGGATAAGTTGTTGTTTGTCTTTTCAGCTTTTCCCGGTTAGGGGTCACCACAGTGGAACTCCGGTCCACTAATGATTGGCAGTAGATTTTTTTATGGTGCTGAGTTGCCAGCCTGAAGCCCAACCTTCAGCGAAGGCACGCCCATTCATGCATGTCTTTTGGAGGCCACTCGACCACGGGGAGGACATGCAGATTCCACACAGAAGGCACTCCAGCCATGAATCGAACAGGAGAACCTCTTGCTGTGAGGCAACAATGCTACCGCTGTACCACCGTGGCTCTACAGAATGAATGGATGAGTAAAGAATTGAAATCATTGGTTAAACTCAGAAAGGAAGCCATGACAATCTGGAAGTAGATACCAGTGAATGATTTTCCTTTTTGCATAACATTTCCATAATGTAGTGTCATAAAACTGCCTTTCTTTAAATTTACAACATAAACACTTTTTGGAAAGAAGTTAACTCTTTAACTGATGGATCCTGAAAAATCAATCCATATCTATCAATTCTCTTTCTCAGTACTAAGGCACCACTGTTGATTACTGGCTTGGAAAGGCTTTGGAAATCTTACAGGCAAAATTCCTGCAAAACACAAAGGAAGCACCTACAGATAGTCAAACAGCAAGAAAGTTGACATTGGGTTTCTTGCTGAAGTCAATAGGAAGACATGCATAGAAAACAGTACCAGAATTGGTTCATATGGTTCTCCGATCAATTCAAAACTGATGAGATAAAGAAAAAAAAAACACTCCTTTTTTACCACACAAGAAAGTGCTTCAGTGTAGTATTTGTACCACTAAGTCTTTCTCTAACATTCTGTTAGATATGCTCTACTTTGAGGATTCTGCAATGTGCGTAAAGTTTTTCAGGATTTTATTGTACTTTATGTTGTAATTCTGTAGTGCTAATAACATTCTCTGTAATTCTGCAAGTGCTTTGTGTAAAGGGTTTCTGTGCATGCACTAAAGTGACGTATGCTCTGTTTCCACAGCAATACTTTTCTCATATATTTAGTAATGGGCATTTAACACCAGACCAGTACTATTTATTTTTGTATTTATGCAGAATGTGCTTGCATGTCAGTTAATGCCCTTGATATGTAGGAAACATGACCTTTTTTTGTAATAGGACTGTGTCTACTCCTAGCTAACTTGCATCAAATGGTAGGGTGTTAAGTAGTGACACATATTGCATCAAGATGGTGTTGTGGTTAGCAATCTTTTTATCAACTCAAAATTATTTTCTTGATCTGCTGATAAGTATACTGCACCATGATCTACCAGCTTTTAATGGCCCAATAATCTCTGACACATATGTGATAAACTTTGGTGGCTACTGTACCATAACCAGGAATCAATTAATAGGTGATCTCTAAGGAAGTTGTTGCTTGAAACTTGCCAGCATCTGGCTGTAGGCAATTTTTAGTCAACACATTTTCCCAGATAATTCAAAGATCTGGCACGTATCTGACATTTGGTTTTGGCAAGTTTCAAACCCTGCAGCCTCTGTCTATCAACATTTTAATTTGACATAAGTTGTTTTCCTGTTCTGTAGTACCACAGGCTAGAATGTTATAAGTAATATTAATAACTCCTTCTAGCACCACAATCATATTTAATACAGTTAATCAGATATAGCTTACCAGAAAACCTCTAGGGTGGGTGATATACCAAAAGGTAGCTGTAAGAATTTGTTGCTGCCTAAGAGGATACATACAGATTTTAAAACTGTCTTCATCCAACTTGATCTGTCAAAGCCCTTGGCTTGCATCTAGCATTGAAAAGAAAGTAGTAGTAGGCATAGTCACAATGACTCTTGTGGAGCTACTTCTAATCTCGTGTTGCATGATCACTGTCACCATGCTGTTAACCCATTTTAGAGTCTGTAGTTGGTTATTATTCCAAGACATAGACCTTATTTCTTTATTTCTTTAATTTATTTATTGACATTTGTTGACCGGGAAAGTCCGACTTGGCCAGGAGCCCATTTTCAGTGGAGGCCCAAGGAGAAAAGCTCCACAAACACATTATGATTGCACAGTATTTTACAAGAATTAGTGGTTTTAAAGGGGTGAGGGATTAGAATGATAGTTAAGGTTAGTGATATTTATAGTAAGAATAGAGTTGTTTAAAGTAACTTACAGATCAAAAAGAGTTTCCTACTGGTTTTGATGGGTAAAGATGGGGGTAAGCTAGAGGAAGGCTGAAGGAGACTAGGATATTTATCTATTTGGATAGCTGCAGGAGCAGATTTTAGTATTTAGTAGGTAGTTCTTTAGGGTGAGTTTAAATTTGTTGAAGCAGCTAATGATGTTTATGCTGGTTGGAAGTGAGTTCCATAGTTTAACAACAGTGTATGAGTAAAGGCAGTGTCCTGCTCTTTTGTTTGGTACATAAACAGTTAAGAGTTGTTTATTTTCACAACAAAGGGTTCTGGTGGGGCTATAGGGTATTAAAATGTTCTTAAAGGCAGTCGACAATTGTCAACAATTTTATGTGCTATGGATAGTTGAATGGGATTAAGTTGATGTGGAAATTCCAGCCAGTTTAATTCTTTTAAGGCTTGGCAGTGATGTGAGCAGTATGAGCTACCTATGGCAAATTTGGTGATTTTATGGTAGCAGGACTGGAGCTTATTTTGTAGAGATGACTGCAGGTTAGTAAAAATGGGGCCACAGTATAATAGGGACGAGAGCAAGTAAGTGTTGGCGAGAGCTTTTTTAGTGGTGCTTTCCATGAAATGTTTATGTCTGCATAGGGCTCCTAATTTGCAGTGTTTATTTTAATGGCGTTACCAATATGGTGTTCAAATGTAAGTTTATTGTCAATGGTAATACCTAATAGTTTGCCCAGTTTTATCTTTCCCAACAAAAGATTCTCTGTATGGAGAATGAATCACAGAAGCTGCAGCAGATGATACATTGTAGAGTGTTCAACCCATACACATCCTAAGCCTTCGAACAGATCACCATACCTTTACATAATAGCAAACTATGCTGCAGCCTTTTTACTCTTAGACTATTTTGTACTTGTGGGGGACACTGCTGAGCCAGGATGCAAGATAGCAGCCTAATAAGTGAGCTTTGTCATTAGCTGCTGTGGAAAAATCTTTTATGGTAGAGCAGATGTCTGGTATAAAAATAATGGCAAATTGTGCAGGGGTACTGTAACACTAAAGGTTAGGAAATGGAGTTAATACTGGTGGGAGGATGGAGGTGAAGATAACAAAATTTTGACACACCACTAGGGTGTGAATGTCACAATGGGGCTTTGTGAGCAGAGCTGGGAGAGATTCAGAAGGATGTTGCAAAGTCCAAAGTTGATGTAATGGAACAAGTTGTCCATTAGGAGAATGGGAAATAAAGGAGATGACACAAACTATGAATACACTGAATACAAAATATGGGGGTTTTGCGAATGGAAGCATAAGAGAAAATAAAAGTTTTCATGGTTACAATTGTGGAAGAGAGCCAATACCATATTACTTTTACGATGAAATAGCTGAAAGAGTTTGGTGAAGATGCCATGAACAGACTGCCAGATGAACTAGGCAGTTGTTGCAAGGCCCTCCAGTACAAGCAGACCATGAAATATGACTGGGAAACTGCAGAGATAAAGGTGCAGGAAGTAGCTACTTTGGCAGTGGGGCACTTATGAAAGGATTCTGCATGGCAAGCATGTATGTCAAAATGTTAGGGGACATTAGTCCCACAGTATATGCATGGAGGAAACAGGTTCTGGCATTATCTGATCTGAGAAATGAAGAGGCAGCAGTAAGGATACCATACCAAGAGATCATTCTGGAAATGTAGGAGAGTGAAGCAATTGCCATGGTAGATGTGATTATATGCCAACATAATTTGAGAAAAACATAAACACTGGCTGTTATGGGGGAAGGGGTGTCTGCTTCTACCAGAAGACAAAGAGAGCAACTCAAGGACAGAGAAGAGAAGAAAAACAATAGCAGTGGTGTGAATGGGATGGCCATTATCCTAGTGCTAGGTAGGGAATTTGAAGACAAGTGATAGGACCAGAAAGTCTCAATAGCTGCAAATGACTATCACAATGCAAGCCTGAGTCCATTAAGGTGAATCAATAAACAGCTCTAAGGAGTAGTGCACAGGAATGGAAATAGACTCAGGAGAAGAATGACACAGGAATAGGGCTGAAGAAATAAAGGAGTTAGTTAAACGACAATGTAGAGACCCAGATTCCCCACAGACAGCAAATAAAAAAGTTTGGGGAGATTTGGAGATAACAGAAGAATTTCTTCAGCAGGAGGAGCAGGATGGAGGGCAGAGAAAGTGCAGTTGATTGGGGAATGAAGTCTGTTGGCCTTAACTATTTACTGAAATGCTGACTGACACCACTTCCTTCAGCCATCAGGATATAATGGTTATTAGTAAGTTTATGGATATAGTCCTTAAAAACTATTTTGTATTTTTTGAGGATAAGGTTTGTCACCAAATTACAGGAGTGGCAATGGGAGCTAAACATGCTCCCATTTTTGCTAAATTGGTCTTGACAGCATGGGAAAAACTACTCCCTATTTCAAGCAAATTTTTATCCTGTTACAGGTTTTTAGATAATTTACTTTTTTTTTTTGGAAAGGAGATATCCAATAGATTAAAGAGTTTGCTGAGTATCTGGAAAATACTACTGACTACCTTCATTTTACTTACCATACATGGTTTGAGGCTATTAAGTGTCTGGATGTCACCATTTATAAGGACGTAGCCAGGCAGAGGTATAGTTCCACTATTTGCAGGAAAGACACATTTCCAATTCACACTTACATTATAGTAGCTGTCATCCTAATTATCAGAAAAAAAGTATAGTAAAAGGACTGATCATCCTTTTATCAAGATTGATTACATAGGACAGCTACTTTGAAATGGAAATTAATAGTTTGGTGAAATGTTTTTGGAGAGGGATTGCCCTCAGGATCTTCTGGATAATTTAAACGGATTGATTTTCCATGGCAGGGGGGACCATTATGCCCCTATTTTAGGTAAACAGTTTGCTCCAGGTATATCATAGTGACAATGAGGTAGAAGTAGGGCTTTGGTCATTCCATATAACAGGGATGCCTAAACAATTAGGAACATTGTAACATACAACTGGAACTTAATCTTTACTGATTAAATGAAACGTCATATTGGTAACACCCCTCTTAAGTCTCTGGATTGGGTAGTCCTGATGTTATCGGTTTTGCAAATGTACAAAAGATCCGTCAGACTGGGATCCAAGGATGCCTTGTATATCAGGCATAGATTGCTCCTCAGCAATCTGTAAGAGACAGAGTATAGGGATAGGGCTTTGAGGCGGTTCTCACAGGACATGTTGCTTATGCCATGTATTCTTTTTGTGAGGAACCTCTGTGGATGTTTGATGAGGCCTGAATACAATGGAATGATGACTTCCTTGGACCTGGATACTATACTCTTAGTTATAGGTTCAGCAACATAGAAAGATTTCCTGACTACCTTAGAAACATATTGGTCAAAAGCCAGGTTACTGTCTACATATGTCCCCAAATTCCTGACTACTGTGTCTGCTCTTAGGGGTGTATTCTCAATAATGTGGTTCTCCATGGTAGCTGACTTAGTAAAGGATACTATTATGCATTTCTTGGCACTGAGTTTTAAACCATGGTTCTGACACCAGTTATTTTGCTGTGTTAGTTCTTCTTGGAGGATGTTACTATCTTGGGTGGATTCTAGGACCACTCCTAGAATGCAGTCATCAGCAAACTTGGACAGCCAGAGGCCCTTAACATTAACCTTGACTTTTGAAAAGTAGATGCCAAAAAGGAGCTGACCTAGGCCTGAACCCTGAGGGACTCTGCTAGTGACCGAATTCTTTGTGGAGGTTGACTCTCCAAGCCTAACTTCTTGGGACCTATCTGACAGCCAGCTGACTATCCAGCATGTAAGATATGGGATTATGCCTAATTCTGTGAGATTGTTACAACACCTGAGTGAGTTATTGTGTCAAATGCATTGGCTCAATCAAAGTAGGCAGTATAGTCTATTTTGCCCATATCCATTGCCTTGTTGACCTCCTCAAAGATGCCTGCAAGGCTGAGTAAGCATGACCTTCCCTTCAAGTTTCTTTCTTCTTGAATTGCAGAAGCAGTCATTGCTGGGCACATTGTGGGTGCTGTCGAGAGCATTTCTGGCTAACATCAAAGATTGAAACAATACTAATTTCATGAACTTTAATCATACTTTGACTTAAGAATGGGGACCATTCCCATCATGGTATTAGAAACCCAAAAGACTTGGAGAAATTAAAAAGGCAGTAACCTATCCCGAGATCCTGAGCCTTCAAAGCAAAGTTTTAAGATTCTAGGCATTTTGCTTTTTCCAATTTACTTTCTCCTGTTACTTCACTCATCTTTTTGTTTCCTTTCAAGGTCACTTCCCCTCTTTCAAGATTTACTGAAAATTTGTTTGAAAAGTGGGTCAGTGTATATACATATATATATATATATATATATATATATATATATATATATATATATATATATATATATATATATATATATATATATATAGTTCCCCTTCAGAAGCCTGAATGATCATAAGCTCAAAATTCATAAGCCTGAGACCAAAAGTCTGAAAACTCAAAAGCCTGAAACCCAAAAGCCTGAAAACACACAAAATACACATACTGACTTTAATGTGGCTTTGCTATTCTTAGCATTGTGGTGGAAAGTTACGGGTTGGGTTCAGGTAAGTGTGCAATTATTTTTATGTTAGGGTTAGGGGTGGGTTAAGTGAGTTAGGGTTAGGGCGCAGGTTAGGCGTGTATGCGACAGTGATAGATTTTAGGGTTAGGGGGCGGTTTAAGTGAGTTAGGGTTAGGGCGCGGGTTAGGTGAGTGTGCGATAGTGACGGACCTTAGGGTTAGGGTTTGGGTTAAGGTAAGTGGGTAGATAGTAGTATCTTTGTACTGGCATATTAGCATTATTTGTATTCTATGTGTTTTCAGGCTTTTGAGTTTTCAGGCTTTTGGTTTCAGACTTATAAATTTCGAGCTTAAGATCATTCAGGCTTCTGAAGGGGAACCATATGTGTGTATATATATATATATATATATATATATATATATATATATATATATATATTTATATCTATCTATATATATATATATCTACACATACACACACACACACACACACACACAAACACACACATATACATATATATATATATATATATATATATATATATATATATATATATATATATATATAATGAACTGGAGTCCTATTAAAACTCTTCCCCTTGATGACACTGTGAATTACTTTAATTCCATATTCACCAATACATTAAATAGCTTCGCCTCTATTAGAACTAAAAGAGTGAAATCCAAAACTGCCTCTTGGCTCTCCAGAGATACCATAACACTTATGCACATCTGGGATAAACTCTGGAAACTCCACCAAAAACTCAAAATGTCACAGTCCCTTAATCAATATAAACAACTGTGCAACATGGTAAAAAAACATATTGGCTCTGATTGTAAATCCTACTACTCAAAGCTCCAAAACAATTATAAAACTAACCCCAATAAATTCGTTAGTAGTATCACTGTCCTCTTCAAACCTCGCAGAAAAGACAACCTCTGTACTGACCCTACTGCTCCTGACCATACCTTAGCCACCAACTTTATCTCCTTCTTCATTGACTCTATAGCCAAACTTACCACATCTTTCAGTGTGAATTCTATAACTTCTTCTGCCCCTCTCTCCCTCAACCCCTTTCCCCTCTGCCACCAATTCCAGCCTCCCCCCTCCCGTCTCCCTCAAACCTATCCCTGTTAACACTGTTAAAAAACTTCTCAATAAACTAAAACCTTGCACTAACGCCCCCAATAACCTACCATCAAACTTTTTAAAGTTAGCTGCTGATGGCATAGCCCTGCCCATCTGCATTCTCATCAGCTGTTTCATCCAAGAATCTTATGTACCCCTCCTTTGGAAAAAAGCATTCATCATCTCCCTACACAAAGGAGGCAACAGCACTAACATCTCCAACTTCCGCCCCATAGCCATACTTTCCCCTATCTCTAAAATACTTGACAAATGTATCCACCAACAACTTCTATTCTTCCTCCTAGACAATAACCTCATGTTTCCTATACAACATGGTTTCAGACCCGACTATAGTACCTCCACAGCCCTCTTATCTTTCCTGGACATTATTAACTGCTCCCAAGACTCCGGTAATGTATCCTCCCTGTTCTTAGACTTATCTAAAGCCTTCAATAGCATTTCCCACAACTTACTATTGTCAAAGCTCTCACACCCAAGGGTCTATCCTAGGTCCTCTATTATTCAATATCTTCATTAACGACTTCCATTAGTGAATCCCTAATGCTAAACTCATCCAATACGTGGATGACTCTGCTATCATCTGCTCTGTTGAATCTGTCCCTAAACTTATGCAAATAACCCAGGCAGCCTTTAGTACTACTGAGAACTGGATGCTAAATAACCCTCTAGTCCTTAATGCAACTAAAACCAAAATTATGATCTTTACCCCATCTAAGTACTTTACAATAGACAAAAACTATTTCTCTATAAAAAAAAAAAAACAAAGCACGACCCCTATTGAAGTAGTCCCCCACACCTAGCTTCTCAGAGTCTTTATTGACGAACATCTAAAGTTTGACATTCACCTTCAAACCAACATTAAGAAAACCCACAAGAACCTTGGTATGCTGTACTGCCATAACCACTACTTAACCTCCTCAACTAGCTTTACCCTCTCCACCACTTACCTCCTCCCCTCTCTCCTGTATGGAGCACCTATTCTCACCAACTTTCAAACCACTCTCACAGCTAAATTGGCATCCTGCTAAAATAAAATCTCTGAGTTTGCTAAAAATTCCAAATCTTCCTTTCACCACTGCATCTCCTTACACTCACTGAATTGGTTAGAGCTCCCCAACCATCTCTCTTTCATTCAACTCTCTACTGCCCATAAACTTATTTTCAGTCCTTCCCTCTGCCCTTCCCTTTCCTCCATCGTTACCATGCACTTTCCTGTCCGTTCTCTCAGATCCAATAATCAGAACCTGCTTGAACTGCATAAACCTTTACGTACTCCTGGCCAGTCTCTATTAGCCTTCTCTCTTGCACAAAAACAGAACTCTCCTCCTCCCCATATTCGGACTACACAAAATGTTTCTGCCTTCAAGACCCTACTCCACTCTTATCTCTCCTCTACCTGGGAATGCTCCTGCTCCCACCCCTTTTAAACTTAGTCTACATCCATCTTGCAATCAAGCTTCACATCTTAAAACCTCTAGCTTCCCCTACTATACTTTTCCTGCTTTGTCTCCTCCAATCTTTCCATAAAAACACTCATCTCTTAACTGCTCAAAAATCTAATTAATCCCTTAGTTTTGTTGTCTTTATATTGTTTTAAATTGTATAATAGCTATGTTATTCTGTGTAAAAATGTGTAGAATCTCAGTTACGTCACAACAGTTTCTTGCATTAATAATTGTTTTAACCACCAATATATATGTTTTTATATATGTACTTGGAGATTTTCTCCCTGGGCCTCCATTGAAAAAGGCCTCACTATGGCTTAATGGACTTTCCCGGTTAACAAACTATAAATAAATAATATATATATATATATATATATATATATATATATATATATATATATATATATATATATATATATACATATTGCATACTACACTCTGATTGAACATCGTGCTGTGCTTGTTCACTGGAATGTATATATACATTTTTTCTTTATAATTAGTCCGAACTATTATTGCTTACATTCTGTATTTTTTCGTTTGTGAAATGTTTTGTATTTTACCCAGGCCAAGTTTAAAATTGACCATTACTGATCAGTAAACAAATACAAATAAAAAAAAAATCTTCATTTTTGTTTTACTTTTCATCTCTTCCACTTGTCTTGTCCTCTACATCTTACCTTCCTTTTGGTTTCAATCTTCATCTTCATCTCTTTTTTTCTGTCTGGCATTATGTCACCGTAAATGTCTGCTGCTGAGCAAGAGTTCTGTGGTTACCAGACATAGTAGTTAAATAATTTAATAATCATAGTAACCACTAGGTCAGTTTGGTTATCTGCTGGTAGATATGCCATGACATTACAAAATAATGTCTTAAAGGTCAAACAGGGTCCGAATTTCTTGTAATTTAATATAATCCTAGAGAAATATATAGAATATAACGCTTTTCCATTTTACAAAGACGCAGAGTAATATATGTTTACAAGGGGCATTGGTGCAATCTTTGGTTACTATTCAAACACTAGACCATCAGTCTGCAGAGAATTACAAGCCCAGACAATAACCAGAGGTCAGAATAAAACCCTGTACGTTGTACCTTTGAGGTTAAGACCTGCACCATTATGCCAACCTTTAATTTCCTTTCAATGTTTCTATTATTGAAGGCTTTATATAAAACATAACTAACTTATTAAAGTATATTATATTACTATCCTTATGATACTCATTAAAATATTATTTCTTAGTAAAAGGGTACATAAAATTACAGTAGCTATAATATGAATACCTGGCAGAATTGCCCCCCACACCGCCCCTTACTATATATTCTAACCAGGGTTGCACTAGAGTGGGGAAAAGGCCTTATATAACTTTCAGTGAAATTTGTTTCAGTGAATTGTATTTTCAGTGAATTGAGCTTTCAGTGAATTGTGCACAGTCAAATGTGTTTCAGTGAAATGTGCTTTTGGTGAATAGTCCTAGACCCATATATATATATATATATATATATATATATATATATATATATATATATATATATATATTAATTAATTTATTTATTATTTATTTTACATTTGTTGGCCGGGATTGTCCGACTGAGCTGAAGAGCCCTTTTTCAGCAGAGGCCTGGGGAGAAAAGCTCCAACATATTGTACAATTTACATTATAAATTAGCATTAAACAACAATGTTACAGGATTATTATAAGGCATTAAGTAGCAATACAGTGTTATACAGTGTTAATAATCAGAAGTATAGCATAACTATTTCAAGGTGTATAAAAGGAAATATGTCATTAAGATGAATATAGTTTTGGGGTAAGTGGTTACAAAACCCAGTTTTATCATGATGTAGTTGAATTAGGCAAGACAATTACAATAGAATGTTTCTCTGAGGCGATTTGCTTAATAGATTTTAGAAAGCATTAGAAAGAGTAGTCAAGGAAGATTAGAGACAGCTAGTGAGAAGAGTGAATTAAGGGCAGAAAGTAGATTAAGGTATGAGAAGTAGGGGGTGTTTAAGGAGGGAGAGTGCAGTGGCAGGACAAGTGACTTTTAAAGTGCTCTTTGTTGGCTCTCTTAAATTGTTTAGGATGTATAAAGGGTCCTGATTTCCAGTGGGAGCCTATTCCAGGCAATAGTTGGGTGATAGCTGTACATGTTGTGTCCAGATTTAGACTTGGGTTTATAGACTTGTAGTAGGTCTTGGTTAGAGCTTCAGAGAGGTCTGGAGGGAAAATAACAGGAGATGAGAGGGGATAGTGCTGGGCAGTAGGAAGGCTGGTATAGGATAGAATGGATGATCTGGAGCTGAGAGAGAAGAAGCTGGTGGGGTAATTCAAGCCAGTTTAGGTGTTTTAGAGAGAGACAGTGATGGGATTTGTAGGTTTGTTGGGCAGCAAATCTAGCAACCTTGTTGTAGGTAGATTCGAGTTTGGTCAGGAGTGCTGAGTTAGGATTTGTGAGAATTTGAGAGTTGTACATTAGATTGGGTAGAAGGTAGGTAAGAGAGAGAGTAATCTTGGCTTCAGAGGTAAGGAATTTCTTGTTACGTTAAGGAGCCCTAGTTTTGAATGAGTCTTTTTGATGCAGTTATTAACATGCAAGTCAAATTTAAGCTAATCGTCGATGGTTACGCCTAAGAGCTTAATGCTGGATTCTACCCGAATGGGAGTGTTATTAATGGACTGTATGGAGAAGGAGGGCTTAATATTGTTGAACTTTTTAGGTAGGAAGAGTAACAGCTTTGTTATTTTAGGGTTAAGGATAAGCTGGTTGTTGGAGAGCCATGTTTCAACTAAGTTAAAAGATGCTTGAGTAGCTGAGAAGAGCTTAGAGATAGAGTTGGCTGTGGTGATGACTGTAGAGCCATCTGCATATTGCACTAAAGATGACCGAGGACAGGAAGTATAGAGCTGATTAGTAAAGATATTAAAAAGTAAAGGCCCTAGGATAGACTCTTGAGGTACACCCATTTTTACAGGGAGAGGAGGGAAGAGTGCAGAGTGCCATCTCACTGACTGAGATTTATCAGAGAGGTAGCTGGAGAACTATGCAACAGTATCAGAGGAGAAGTTGAGGTTATGCAGTTTGTGCAGCAAAAGAGAGTATGAGACACTAATTTTGAGAGGTCCAAGAATAGGCAAGAAATAAGTTTATGGTCGTCCATAGCTATAAAGTGTTGAGGAAGGATAATAGAGCTGTAGTGGTGCTATGTTTTGGTCTGAAGCCATGTTGAGTGGGTGTAAGCACATTTTCCTGTATTAGATACTGCATAACTTGTTTATGAATACATTTTACTAGTACTTTAGAGAGAGGGGAGAGGATAGTGATAGGTCTAAAGTTGAAGATATCAGAATAGTTACCTCTTATGTGTATAGGTGGAGTGTAGCATTGTTTCCAGATGGAAGGGACTTTAGATTCAGAGATAGAGGGATTAATTAGAATAGATACAGGGAGAGCAAGAGAGTCAGCTACTAGTAGAAGAAAAGTGGAAGGAATATCATCAGCTGATGCTGAGCATGGCTTTAATTTAGAGAGTAGAGTTCTGATGTAGCTAGTAGGTACAGGTTTGAGGGAGAAGGTATGTGAGGAGACAGTATTAGGAGTAGGTTCAGAAAAGTTGGAGATGTTAGTAGCAGGTTAGGGTTCAGTAGCTTAGATATTGAATTGATAAAATAGGTATTGAAGATAGTGGCAGTTTCTTCAGATGACTTGTCTGGGCATGGATTGGGGGAGCTAAGATTACCGGGATGTAATATTTGGTTAATAGAGTTGCAGAATTTTTTAGGATTAGATTTTAGGGCTGTGGGAGGTTTGTTATAGAAGTCCTTTTTATCTTTGTTTATGTGTTTCTTTATATTTTTCCAAGTCTGCAGAGAGCTTAGTCTGTGACCATTTTTTCCCTAATTTGTCTCTAGTTATTATAAGGGTACGAGTGGCTTTTGAAAACCACAGAGATATGGTGGACTTAATTTGGACTTTGCGAGGGGGAGCAAGTGAGTCTAAGATGCTACGGAAGGTGGAGCTGAAATCTATGACTGCTTCTTCTAGTGGGAGTTGGGTAAGGAATTTCCAGTTTACTTTAGAGAGGAGGGCATTAAAGGTTTCTGGATGGAAGTTAGAGAGTTTGCGACAAGTGATAAATTTAGGAGGTTTTGAGAAGTGGGGAGTGAACCTAAGCACTTTTATAAAAGAGTAATCACTCAGGGTGTTCAGTAGGGTTTCATGGTTTGGATATTTGGAAGGATTTGGTACAAGTACCCAATCAATAAGAGTACTAGATGTGTGAGAGTTGTTTGTATGAGTAGGTTGGGAGATTAGCTGTGTAAAGCCATATAAATTAATATGAGTATTAGAGTTTGGAATACTGAGAGTTAACCAATTAATGCAGACATTCCCAAGGAGGATAGTTTAATTGGGGAGGTGTTGAGAAAAGTATGAAAGAATATTTTCTAGCAGAGGAATGTTGTATCCTGGAGGAATATAGATGGCTGCTACTGTGGTAGTGGTGTGGTCATTGATTTTAAGGTTAGCTGCAAGTAGTTCAGCAGGAGAAAAGGATGGGATAGGTTTCATAATACTTGTAATGGTAAGGTGGTTGGAGTAGGGAATGGCTGTGCCACCCCCTTTGCTGTTTTGGCAATCTATGTGGAGTATATTATAACCAGGGGGAGAATATCTTTATCAGAGGTTTGGGGTTTTAGCCAAGTCTTTGTTAGGTTGATGACATCAGGGGTGTGGAAGGCTATCCAGGCATGGAGTTCACTAACTTTGTTTAGAATACTATGGGCATTCATAGAGTAAAAGGAAATATGTTTGTTTGGAGACGATGAGTTTATTAATTTGAGAGATATAGAGTTATGCATGGTGGGGTGATGTATGGGCCCAGGATTTGGATGTATGTCTTATGATAGAAGCAGGTTTACATGAAGTTGGTAAAGTATGACATTAAATGGGTTGCAAGTCAAATACTTAGCCTTGGTTTTAGATGCTAGAGAGTGAGGGGGAGGAAGTTTGATTTTAGGCAGAGGGATGTTCATGGAAAAGATAGAGGAGGAGATTGTAATAGAGCACTGCAGAGATGAGAAGCAGTTAGTATGGGGATTAGTGGGATCTCTATGGACAGGTGGTAATGGAGTAGCGCAAGATGTAAGAACGAGAAGGAGAAGTAATGGAGGCAAGAGTAAAATGGAGAGGGTTGCAATAGTCATGGCCTAAGGTGGGGAAGTAAGATTGGGATGGAGTGAGTTACACATTTTATGGCTTACTTCTGACCTTACAAATCTGGGCAGGTAATTTGGTGATGTAACAAATATTTTCTGGGGGGTATGATTGCACTGCTCTGTAACAGAAATATATTGAATATTATAGGATCATAGGATCATAGGAGGTTACTAGGCTAATGGCTCTGGGGCCCTTACAAGCCTAGTCAAGAGTTTATCCTCAAAAAGAAACCTCAGTCAGCACCTGTCACCCCTGTCAATGAGGGACACAGGTGGACCCTTGGGAAAAAATTGTGGTTTCCCATTCACTCATCAAGGTTGCACTTGAAGAGGGTCAATGAGGTACTCTGTTTAACGTGTATGGTAAGTCCATTCCAGAGACGGGGCAGCCTCTGGGAGACAAACCTGTCTCTCCAGCAGGTATTGTTGATGTCACATATTAGATTCATGCCTTTCAAGTGGGTAATGCACAAGGAGTTAGATTTATGGATCTGGAGCATCTCTAATAGAGTAGGGTTCGAGACTGCCTTGTAGGCGAGACACAGATCACCTCTGAGCAATCTGTACGATACCAAGTAGAGTGATAGCGATTTGCGCCTGTCTGCATAGGACAGGTGTTGCAGGCCATGGATTTTCTTTGTCAGGTATTTCTGTGGCTTGTCCATTTGGTGCAGATGTTTGGAGATGTACATATCAAATGGGGCATTATACTTAATTACTGGTCTAATGAGGGAGGAGTATAGAAAGATAATAACCTCCTTTTTTTCTGGATGCAATCCCTTTACATATGAGATGAACCAAGTAAATGGCTTTTCTGACCACTGCCGCTACATGATGGTCGAATGTTAGATTGTTGTCAACCTGAGTACCCAGGTCTCTCACCACAGGTGGTGTGCTTAGGGGGTTACCATTGATGTGGTAATCAGTAGGTGCTGTGCTTTTGCTGAATAGTACGATGATACATTTTTTTTCTGTTTAACTTGAGGCCATGACTTTGGCACCGGTCATTAGTTGCTGTGAGACCCTCTTGCAGTATGATAACATAATTTGGGGAGTCAGTGACAGCACCCAACTTACAGGCATCCGCAAACATGGTCAGCCACAGGCGTTTTGTCTTTGCCTGGACCTCTGAGAAGTAGGTGCCAAACAGTAGGGATCTCAGGACAGATCCCTGGGGAACTCCACTAGTGACAGGTCTACTAGCAGAGGTGGATATGCCTATTTTGGCCTTGAGGGTCTTGTCAGTGAGTCAGTTGGCCACTCACCTGATGAGATAGGGATTTACACCAAGTTGTGTTAGCTTTTCAATGATGCCCGAGTGGGGGGATTATGTCAAAGACCTTGGACAAGTCAAGGGAAGCTGTATGTACTGACTTTCCCTCATTCAGGGCCTTGGTGGCAGTTTCAAAGAAGTCAACCAGGTTCAATAGGCAAGATCTGCTCTTAAAAAATCCAAACTGGGTGGGGTCAAGTGCTTGGAGATTGCCTATTTCCTTCTTTATGAGATTCATAATAATACACTCCATGGCTTTACAGATCAGACTGGTCAGGCTAATGGGGCAATAGTTTCCAGGATCAGTAGTGTCACCACCTTTGTGCAAGGGGATGACAATGGCAGTTCTCCACTCTGCTGGAATGAAGTCTATACTTAGGCTGTGGTTGAATAGGGTGCTCAATGTCGAAGCTAGTTCTTGCTGGAGATGGTGCAGAATACAGCCTGGGATGCTATGAGGTCCCTTGGAAGTTGTGTTCTTTACCTTAGATAGTGCCTTCTTTAACACATGATCTATGGAGATGTGAGATGCAGGACAAGTATTGGGGATGTTGAATGGGCCTTTGGGGGGACATGGGGTTGAAGTTTGCGCTGAACCTATCTGCTAGCAGGTTGGCTAAGTCAACAGAATCAGTGTAAGTGATACTGTTAAGTACTAATTCTGAACAAACCTGGACTTTGCCATGATGGTTCTTGACATAACTGAAGAAGGCGTTGTGGTTTCCCTTTGTTTCAGAAGCTAGTTTTGATTCATAATTGGCTTTGGAGGTTTTCAGTAGTGATCTAATTTGCTTGTTGAGGCTAAGGAGGGAGGTTTTCCAATTAGGAATTTATTCTTTTTTACCATTGGACAGCCATTTCTTCCTTTTGTTATAAACCCTGTTGATAGAGGATGTCCAACAGACAGGTTTGTGTTTCCTTGAGGAGCAGATTTTAGTTCTGATGGGTATGGCTGAGTCCATGCAGCTGTGCAGGTGCTTGTATGCTGCATTGCATATTGTTGAGTGTAGTTGTCTGCATCCTATGATGGGGGCAGTGGTGTGAAGCTACTGATACTCTCCCTTAGGAGGTTGTAGTCATCTTTGAAGAAGGTTTTTAGCTTGATTACAGCTGGGGGGTGGTTTGGGTGGGATAGAAACTTCAAATAAGACAGACCAATGATCTGATCTCACCAAGGAAGAACATATATTGGGAGTGGTGCAGCAGTCACCCATGTTGGTGAGAACCAAGTCCAGAATGTTATCTTCCCTTGTGGGGGATGAGACGAGCTGGTCTAGTACATTAAAACTGATGAAGTCAAGGAATCATTGGGTAAGTGCATTAGTGCATTAGTGCAGGACTTCCACACAAAGCTATTGGAGAAGGAGCACTGACTAAAACTCTGATCTGTGATATATAACAATAAGTAGACTGTTTTTTTTCTTATTTTTACAAGTTATTGGTTATTCTAGATACGTATAGCACTTTTAATGACTGCATACTTTATTACTGTATTTTATAGCTATTGGAGCCACAGTGGTGCAGAGGTAGTGTTATCGCTTCACAGCAAGAGGTTCTCCCGTTCGATTCTCGGCAGGAGCACCTTCTGTGTAGAGTCTGCATGTCCTCCCCGCAGTCGAGTGATGTTCAAAAGACATTTGTGAATGGGCGTGCCTTCATTGAAGGTTGGGCATTGGGCTGGCACCTCGGCACCGTAAAAAAAATCTACTGCCAGTTCCGCTGTGGGACCCCTAACCGGAAAAAGCCAGAAGAAGAACATTTTATAGCTATTGGCTCACTGCCTGTAGTGTTTTCTGCCTGAAAAGTTTCCATGTTTAAGATTGTGTTTCTGGGCTTAGTTGTTTGTTAGAGGCTGTGTTCTCAACTTATTTTCAAGGCCATCTTAGTTAGCAAAAACCATCCCTCACTACAGTAAGAGTGTAGTGTTTGTGGTCATTGCTGGTTGGGGTTGCCAGGTCTACAGCTTGGAGAAAGCACCTCACTGGTTCTTTTGAGATTTTTTTAAAGTTGTTTCAGGTTTCAACTTTCTGTTACTTAAGAAGTTAACTTGAGTGTTTTCTGCCATTCCACACAGAGCTATTGGAAACGGAGCACTGACTGAAACTCTGATCTGTGATATATAACAATAAGTAGACTGTTTTTTTTTTTTTTTTGCTTATTTTTACTGGCTATTGGTTATGCTAGATATTTATAGCACTTTTACTGTCTGCTGCATACTTTATTACTGTATTTTATAGCTATTGGCTCACTGCCTGTAGTGTTTTCTGCCTGAAGTGATTTCTGTAGTGTGTTCTGACTAGAGGAGCTCCCCACCCCCCTTCCTTATTTGTATTTTGTCTTTATACCTGCTGGCCTTGCAGTTGCCTTCCCCTACTTTAAATTTGATCTTGGACACTACTCCCAATCCAGTGTCATTAGCTCATTCTATCTAATACAGAAAAACATCTGAGAAGGCCAACCCACTTAGGTTCTTTCCTTCTGTTCCTCCTTTCTCCCTTTCTAAAAAAATAAATAAATAAAATAAAACAAATGCCTGAAGCTCCTAGTGTTCTGACTGCACTTCTCAAACATTTTGGAAATATAGAGTATATTTTAGTGCATTTATTAAAACTGTATTTGCCTTAATATTGCTTCAACTCAAGTGCTCTAGGTTGCACTGCATCTGAATTGTTTAAGTGTTGTTTTAGCTGCTTTTCTGTATATATAGACTTTTCTGTATATGTAAACTAGCTACTTATTCTGCTGTATTACTGCCTCTTAAATCGTTTTGCAGTTGTGCACTTGCCTTGCTTCAAATAAAAAGTTTTAAATTGCTAATTTTGTAGAGCTTTAATTACATTTACTGTTTAGGGCTACACACTCAAGTGTGTTAGCCTTTTTGTGTTTATTTACTGTATTATTGCATTGTTTAGCATGTTTTAATGAACAAAGAAAAAAACAAAAAACAAAAAAATACTATATTCTTTGCTTGTTTCCTGCCTTTCCTTGCTAGTATAGTCCAGATACCAGGCTTTGCTTGTTTCAAGACTTCATTTTCTGTGTTCAGAGCTATCCAGACCTTGTTGTGGTAGAGGGAAGTCCTACTAGGCTTTGCTGATTTCAGGACTTTATTTTCTGTGTTCAGAGCTATACAGACCTTGCTGTGGTACAGAGAAGTCGTACTGCTTACCAGTGGGTGTGGTGAGCATTGTATTGCCTATCTAACACTAGAGGAGTGGTTTCCAGCTCTGAAATTGTAATTTTATTAGCCATTTTGGACTGATTTCTATCCCTTTCAACTTTCTGGCTTAAAAACGTGTGTTTGCGTGTTTTTCACATCGTGTAGCACCGAGAGGCTATGGTTAAATTAATCCATGTGCCAGAAAGTCTGCTCTTCAAATTTTCCCTTAGAACTAGCTGTTTTCTCAGTTGTAGCATTAAAATCTGGACCCTTGTGACTAGCACTTGCTCTAGAACCTGCTGGAAAGCACTAGGAAACCTTAAACTGATACAAACACTCAACTCTCCTTGTTAATAAGGAGAAATTAATTGTAGGCACAAAACAGCCTATAACTGCAAAGTACCTTGCAAAGGTAAGGGAAAACAACTCTTACAGGCATGTCCAAGGGTCAGCTTCTGGTGATTTCTCCTGTCCACCTGGTGAATCTGGGCATACTGGGGCAATGCAGAAACTGTCTCATTTACACAGACAATCCTCTCCTCCTACTACCCAACACTACAACCTGCGAGATATGCACATACATAGCCAAACTGGAAGCAAAGCTCTCTCCAGCCAAGACTGTGCTAGACAGTCAAAAGGAGAATGTTAACACCTGTACTACACCTCAAGCAACACATAGCCCTTCAAAACCCATACCATCAACACCCACACATAGCAACACTAAACCCACATATGCGGAGGCCCTTAACATTAACCTACCCAAGCAACAAGGACCTCTGAAGCTGAAACGAAAACAAACACCAGTCACAACCAAAGTGACACATAGCTCACAACACCAGTGTGCCACCCAACAACAGCCCCTAAGTGATGAAAATGTATACAACACTTTATTTATTTATTTTATTTTATTTTACATTTGTTGACTGGGCTAGACTAACTGGATACATGTCCATCTTCAGTAGAGACCCAGGGAGAAAAGCTCCAAGACATATACAAAAAATATGGGGAGATAAGCTCCAAGACAGACACAATATACAATATAAAAAGTTGCAACAGTCCAAAGTTAAACAGCTGTTGGTAATATAAAGTACAGTACTCATCATAAGCATAACTCAAATAATAATACATAATTATACAAGAGATGTTACTATATACATATATATGAATTGTCATGTCTTGGTCTTTGGTAAAATAAGGATAAGTCTATAAAGGTGAGGAGTATTCATTAGTGTAAGGGAGGAAAGTTAGTCAGGGTTAGTACAGGGGCATAGCCAGTGGGTATGGAGGAATAGTTTTAGCTTCCATTTAAATAGAGTTAATGAAGACATAAATATGAGTTCAGTGGGTAAAAGATTCCAGTGCCTTCCAACAGCATTAGAGAAGAGGTAGTCTCCTGCCAAGTTGTTTGCTTTGCCAGTATTGATAAGTATTTTGTTTGAGGAGCATAAATTCTTAAGATTGTTGTAAGGGGTAATGATGCTAGTGAGTATTGGAGTGTTGGTGGATTGGTAAATGGTTTTATGGTCTATAGTAAGCTGGCGAAATTGAACTTAGTTTGGAAATTCTAGCCATCCGAGTTGCTTTAGATTAAGACAGTGATGTGTCCTAAAAGGAGAGGCAGTTGCAAATCTGGCAATATTATTATAGGAGATTGCCAGTTTATTTAGGTTGTTCTTAGAAAGGTTAGTATAAATAGGTGAAGCATACAGTAGAGTGGAGATTAAGTGAGTTCTGGCTATAGCGCTCCTGGCTACTGGAGTAAGAAAGGGTTTGATTCTATAGAGGGACCCTGATTTTTTTGTTGATTGTTTTTACTGTGCTGTTTATATGAGTATCAAAGTTAAGGCTGGTATCTATTGTTATTCCTAGAAGTTTGGTGGTAGGTTCAGGAGATATGAGAGTGCCATTATTAGATGTGAGAGAGAAATTTATTAGGGTGAACTTTCGGGTTGGGGTGATCAGTAAAAGTTTAGTTTTTTGGGGGGTTTAGGAAGAGGCAGCGGTTTAAAAACCATTGTTCTACAGTATTGAATGCATTTTGGGTAAGGGACTGTAGTTCAGTTTGAGAAGTGGCTGAACAGATTATTGTAGAGTTGTCTGCTTATTGAATGCAGGTGGTTTGAGGAATTGAAGAGTGAAGGTCATTGATAAAGATGGAAAATAGGAGTGGCACTAATATGGAGCCCTGAGGAACACCAATGGAAATGGGAAGGTGGTTAGATAGTTTATTGTCCCATAGTACAGCCTTTTGTCTATTGTCTAAGTAAGATTTAAACCAATTAATTGCTAGAGGTTCAAGTGAAAGGGATTTCAGTATATTTATGAGGAGCTGGTGACTGACCATATCAAAAGCTTTAGATAAATCAATAAAGACTGCAGAGGAAAGAGTATTGTTACGTTTTTTGTTAATGCAGTCTGTGAAGGCTAGGAGGGCAGTGGTGGTACTATGGAAAGGTCTGAATCCATGTTGACAGTTGGCAAGTAGGTTATTTTGGAGTACGTGGTTAAGTAGTTGCTTATGGATGCATTTCTCTATTATTTTTGCTAGGGGAGATAGTAGAGCTATAGGACGGTAGTTAGAAAAGTCATAAGAGTTTCCACCTTTATGTAGTGGGATGATATGAGAAATTTTCCAGATAGATGGGATGGTACCTTCATTTATGGCACGGTTAATAAGAATGGAGATGGGATAGACTATGGCTTTAGCCCCTTTTTATAGGTATTCTGCTGGGAGATGGCCGGCAGAGGGGGTGGTAGGTTTTAGTTTTTGGAGAAGAGAGTAGATAAAGGAAGTAGAAACTGGTTGTCAGTTAAAAGGTGGAGGTGGGCTTGTCATAGTTGTAGGCAGTTTGAAGGAATCTGGAGAAAGTTGACTAACAAGAGTTTGGATGGTGTCTGTGAAGAAAGAATTGAAGGCATTAGCAGTATAAGTGGGATTCTCAGGGTTAGCGCCTTGTGGGTTAGGTGTGCTGGATTGTCCTGGGTATAGTAGTTTGTTGATGCTAGTCCAAAACTTTTGTAGTTTTTTTTGGTAAGTTTGCTGCATTTGGAAATAATAGTCTTTTTTGTCAAAGAAGATGGCTTTTTTTGCAAGATTTGTAAGTTTTCTAAAGGTTTTGTGATCTGTAGGATTCTTAGTATTATGCCATTTAGCCCAAGATTTGTTTCTATGAAGGATTTTTTGCCTAGTAGCGTTTGAGAGCCAGGGGGCAGACTTAGTTTCATTTCTAACAGAACAAATTGCGGCATGTTGGTCAAGGATGGCTAAGAATGTGGAATTAAAGTATCCCACAGCTTCGTTTAGTGGGAGTGATTTGAGTGGGGACCAATTACAGTGTCTAAGTTCTGTTTGGAAGAGTTCAGGGTTAAAATATTTTTTGGTGCGTATTGTTCTGAAAGTTGTTTGGAAAAGTTAGGTTGGTTTTGTGCCTGATAATATAAGTTACTGAGTGGTCACTTAGGTCATCTGGGAGGGTTCCTACTCTGTATGTTTGGTGAGGAGTATTAGTCAGAATCCAGTCCATGGTACTTTCTTTGTTATTGGGTTTATTAATTCTAGTAGGGGAGTTAATATTTTGTGAAAAGCCATATAGGTTAATGTGGGTGGTAGGGTGTACATTACTACAGGAGCTTCAGTCTATATTCAAGTCTCCTAGGACTATAGTTTCTTGTGGGAGATTAATAGAGAGCCAGTTAAAAATATTTTCAAGGGTATTAACATTATTTCCTGGTGGAAGGTAGATACACATGATGTATATGGATTTACATGAGTTAACCTGAAATTTAGAAATGAGGGTTTCAGCATTATTGTCTGAAGGCAGTTTAAGGTTTGCAGTGCTGACTTATAGCTCTTCCAAAGGATTGTTTATAAATAAAGGATTGCTACCCCTCCTCCCTTTTTGGCTGTGCGGTCTAGTCTAAGAATATTGTAGCCAGGTGGGGTGACTTCATTGTCTTTGGTTGTAGGTTTTAGCCGTGTTTCAGATAAACATAGGATTCAAATAGGTGGATATCTAGGAGGGTGTGAAGCTGGGCAATTTTATTATTGATGCTGTGTATGTTGAGATGAGCTATATAGAGAGAGTTAGAAGGTTTAGTATGGGGCTGGGTTATTACTATTGCCAGAGTTGCACTTATTAGTAGGAAGTGTGGTATTTGGGCCGGGGTTGGGATGGATGTCCCTGTCTAGTAAGGAGTGGAGGTGTATTTTATTTATAGGGTACCGAGGCTTGTAATAATAGTCAAGTAACATTCTGGTATTTAGAATGGTATACTTAATGTGTGCTAGTCTATGATATTTGGCTTGTAGGTAGCAGGGTTTGGATGTGGTGTTTATGATGTTTTGGAGGTAAACAGTGGTAGTGTTAAAGTGTGTTTGGAGGGGAAGTTAATGGAGAGGTATAATGTTTGCTCATAGGAGGTTAGCAGATAGGCAATGGTAAGAGGAGGAAAGAGTGACACTAAGAGTAGTATTTGTATTTGGTGTGGGGTGGTTAAAATAGCCATTTAATATGATTGTACAGTGGATGAAGAATGGGAGGAAAGGAAGTGTAAGCAGGTTAGGAGGTAAAGCAATCGGTGAGATGTTGTATGAAGGAGGGATGGGAGGTGGGGTAATAAAAGGTGATGTGTTTAATCAGGGTTGGGAGTGCTAATTAGATGATCTGCTGGAGTGGAGCAGATTTGATGGGGGTGTGGTTTTAGAGGAATAAGTGTAGGACCACTGGGGTGGGTGAGAACTGGGGGCAGGGTAGAGGACCGGAGTGAGCCCGCAGGGCGGGAGCGGGAAGAGACCAGTGAGTGAAACAGGCAAGGAGAACAATCAGTGGAATGCTGACTGATAAGGTAAGTTAGGATGGGGTAGTTGAAGAATAAATGAGAAGCAGAGTGGAAGATTTCCAAGGAGGAAAGTGGGAGATTACAGCAAGACAGGAGATGTAAGAGAGAAATATAGTAACAAGGTGGAGACAGTAGTTAGTAGTAAAAGTTATTCTTGGGATGGTGGATAGTCAAAACGATAAGGACTGGATAATAGGGCTACCTAGTGGCCAGGGACTTGAATTACACAGTAACATTGTCTGGAGAAGGCTGGTCTAGAGCTAGATAGGACGCTCAGTTCAGCAATGGAAGGTGATAAAAAGGCAGACAGGGGCTGGAGTTAACTTACAGGTTACGGGGTGGTAAGGCTGCTGGCTTACCTGGCAGAGAAGCCTTTAATTACATGCTATACAGTCCAAGGATACTACAAGTAGGTTAAACAGCCAGTAAAAGAAAGCACATAATTTCTTCTTTTCTTTCGTGGAATAGCTCAGGTTAACCTTTATAGGGTACTGAGACAGTTGCAAAGTTGGGAAGGGTCCTTGGTTGCAGGTGGGTTCTTCACTCCTATTGGAGCATAGGCCAGGTGGAGAGCTGAGAGTGGACAAAATAAATCAAGACCACTAGCAAGGGGAGAGAGAAGAAGCAAAAACCATGGTAGGTAGGTAGTTTAGTCACAAGTACCCAAGTAAGTACACATAAGCAGCCACAAATATACATGCAGTCCTGAAAGCAGGTTCAGAACAGGAAAGGGATAAAACACATTCATCTGATAAGCAACGATACAACAATGTTAAAAACTAAAGGATATATGATCAACTACTATGGTCTGTCTTTAGCACTTTAGTCATAGGTGACTCTATAGTCAGGTACACTGATGTCCCACTCACCAGGCTGAACAAGGAGAAAATTACAGTCAGTTGCCTGTCGGGTGCCAGGATCCACCACATAATGCGTGCACTCAAGTTACTCCACAACAAGTACGAATATGACTCTGTCATTGTCCATGTTGGAGTGAATGACTTGAGACATACCTCCCTGGACTACATGAAAAGAGACATGGAAGAGCTCTCGGATCATGTGACCCAGGCAGGTATGATCCTAGCCCTGAGTAGCATCCTGCCTTTGCCCAGAATGATACCACAGTAAACGGACAAAACAATTGACTTCAACAACTGGCTAAGCGTCTGGTGTCATTCAAAGGGGATTCAGTATCTGTCTCCCTGGGACGACATGATCAACAAACCACGATGCTTTGCCAGACATGGTCTGCATCTGTCACCCCTGGGATTCAGGTTACTGGCTAAAGCTCTTGCCACCTCTATAGTGCCTTTTATAGGCAAGGTTCAAAGGACAAAACCACCATCATAACAGATACAAGCATGCAAAATCTGAAGGTAATGCTACTCAATGCTAGAAGTCTAAACTTCAAAATGCACTCTCTCGAGGCACTCGTAAAATGGAGAACATCGTTATCTGTGCAGTAACTGAGACCTGGTTCAAGGCTCCAGAGAGCACCCTCTGCAATACCAGGCTACAACTCTTACCACACCTTTCAGCCACCAAACCAAGACCGAAACACTAAAGGTGGAGGAGTGTCCATATTCACCAAGGATATTCACACCTCCAGGCTAGTTGCCCAACACAATGCATCTGAAATTCCCCAGGTGCAACTAACACTAGTTAAGACTACAATCCAAGCTTGCTACAGATCCCCCACCATGCTCCAAGATTCTCACTACACCTTTCTAAACATACTGGAAAATATTAAGATACAACCAAACACCCTAATACTGGGTGATTTCAACTACCCTGCCATTAACTGGGAAAACTACTCGGGTACCAACACCTTTTCCTAATGGTTTTTGGAATTCATAAATTCCAATGCCCTGAATCAGCTAATCCATTGTCCCACCAGGAGCTCTGATATCCTAGACCTGGTTATTACCAACATGGGAGATAGATGCTCCACACCAGTGGTCTCCCCCTCATTGGTCAGGTCTGACCATAAGCTAATCACCCTTGGCATCCACATCCCACCCCTACCCCCCATTAAGGAAACCTCTGTAAGAAACATCTCCAAAGCCAACTTCATGCTACTCAAGTCAGAAGTGAAAAACTTCATGACACCCATGCAGATGGGAGCTGAAAGTTCGACTGCTGAATCCTACACTAAGACACTGTACGAGCACATCCACTCGTACATGAATCATGCCATCTCAAATAGAACCAAGACGCTCTCCTCCAAAAAAAGGAAGCCAATCTGGTGGTCCCCTGCCATAAACAAACTATACAACAGAAGGAAGAAACTGTTGCAAAAAAGAGGAAAATCCCAGAATGCAAAAACTTCCCTTACCAGCCTCAGTAAGAAGCTGAGATCCCTCATAAAATCCTCCAAAGCAAGTTACAAAAATAAAATTGCTAAAGATTCCAAAGACAACCACAAGGCATTCTATAGTTATGTCAAGAATCTAAATGGGTATGCTCAGATCTGCTCTGAGCTACAACAGAATGGCATTAAATATACTGATCTCAAGGATATTGCCAATATCCTGGCGGATTGATTTAGTGCCAACTTCACCCCCCTCTCACCCCCTACAGGGCCCATCTCAATATCAAAAATTTGCCAAATTCTGGTAATCACAGCTACGCAGGTAGAAACTGCACTCTCCAAAGCTAAGAATACAGCATCCATGGGACCAAATGACATCCCGGGCTGTGTACTACATGAACTACAAAATGAACTGGCACCTCACCTAAGTGTCATGTTTAATCATAGCCTCACCTCAGGCTTCATGCCCACTGAGTGGCGCACAGCTACAGTTATCCCACTCCACAAAAGGGGATCCACCTTGCATCCCGGGAACTACCGTTCCATCAGTCTGATGAGCCTGATCTGCAAGGGCATGGAACGCATTATCATGGAACTTATAAACAAAGATATTGGCAACCTTCCAACACTGGACCCCACCCAGTTTGGGTTCGTGAAGGGCCAATCTTGTCTCCTGAACCTGATTGACTTCCTTGAATCAGTCTCCAGAGCTGTGGACGAGGGTAAGGAGGTCCACACAGCCTGTGTGGACCTCACCAAGGCCTTTGACACCATCCCCCACTCTGGAATCATAGATAAACTTACTAAGCTGGGCATAAATCCCTACATCACTTGATGGGTTGCCAACTGGCTTACTGACAGAATCCAGACTGTAAACATAGCTGACTCCAAATCCAGCTCCAGACAGGTGACAAGTGGAGTACCTCAAGGTTCAGTCCTGGGACCGTTCTTGTTTAGCATCTACTTTTGTGAAGTACAGGCCAACACTAAGTGACTGGCTAACAAAGTTCGCAGAAGACTGCAAACTGGGAGCCATTATTGAATCCCCAAATGATGTGGATATTCTACAAAAGGGCCTTACAGAAACGCTTGGTGTCAGAGCCATGGGCTCAAGCTTAATGCCAAGAAATGTATAGTTATCCCCTTTGGGAAAAAACATGTTCCCATGAATTACCACATAGGTGGCAGTACACTAAACACCTAAAGTGTGATGAGAGACTTAGGGACACAGGTGGACAGTGGTCTCAACTTTGATAACCACATTGCAACAACAGTCAAGAAATCCTTCTATGTGGCACACCTCATCACTAAGGACTTTTCATCCAGAAGAAAGGAGGTCATTGTCCCACTGTGCTCATCCCTCATTAGACCCATTATAGAGTACAATGCCCTGTTTGGTATGTACCTCACAAGACATCTGCAACAGCTAGAAATGCCACAGAAATACCTCACTAAAAGAATCACAGGCCTAAAGCAGATGCCCTATGCTGACCATCTAAAAAAACTCCAGCTATACTCTGTGGCATATCGTATACTCAGAGGTGATCTTTGCTTAACATACAAGGCCATGTCAATCCCTGAGCTGTTGGACATGCTCCTCTTAAAGAAATCCCAATCCCTCAGTGCCATACGCTCCAGGGATCTAAACCTTGTCATCACAATGAACAAAACATGCTGGTGGGATAGGTTCCTGACCCAGAAACTCCCCATACTCTGGAATAGACTACCCATACATTTCAAGCAGAGTGCCTACTTGGCCCTCTTCAAAAGGAACCTTGACACTTGGATGGGAGATAGGAAATTCACCTTGGGGATCATGTCAGTCTCCCTGCTAGACAGGGATCTAGGGAAGTAAATATTGTGGGAAGAAATATCCAGGGAATTGTTATGCTAGGCTTGTATAGGCCCTAGGGCCAAAAGCCTAGTACCAGCCTATGAACCTATGAACCTATGAATAGTTCACCCAGTCTATGGTGTGGTAGTTGAAGTCATCAAGGATCAGGATGTTAGGGAGTACCTTGATGGAGTCAAGTAGATCCAGGTAGGAGGAGTGGGTGTGCTGAGTCATGGAGGGTGATCTATAGCTGGCTATAACTTGGATGGGTGTCTTGCCAACTGTCAGTTGCACCTAGAGTAGTTCCAGTGCATCATGCTGGTAAACCAGTCTAGAGGTGTGCCTGTCCTTAATGAAGATAGAGACTCCACCACCCTAAGTCTTCCCGACCTTATTTTGGGGTTGGAATGTGTGGAATGAGGTACAACCTGGTAAGGCAGGGGTGCTATCCGCAGCCCTGAACCAAGTTTCTGTGACCTCACAGACATCAGCATCTTCCAAAGGAGAGCCTCCAGTGAGTGTATTTTCAGGTTAAGGATCTTAGCATTAAGTAGCATGACCTTCAATTTGCTTTTTGACAGATCTTTTATGTTGGAAGATTCATCTTTGGGACATTGCCTAAAAAAGGCACAATGGGGGAGGCAAGAGCATTGGCCAGGATCTGGAATCCCAGTGGTGACAGGTGGAGGCCATCTCTGGCAAAGCATTGAGGCCTGTCAACCATGTATTCCCAGGCATACAGACACTGGATCTCCTTGGAATGACACCAGAAACTAAGCCAATTGTTGAAGTCAATTATTTTTTGTTGGTATTGTGGTATCATTCCTGGTGAAGGTAGGATGCTGCTTAGGGCTAGGGTCATACCTGCCTGGGACACTTACCCTGAGAGCTCAGTCATGTCTCTCTTCATATAGCCCAGGGAGGTACATCTCAAGTCATTCACACCAACAAGGATAATGATAGTCATACTTACACTTGTTGTGGAGAGACTTAAGTGCATGCGTGATGTGGTGGATTCTGCCGCCAGAGAGACAACTGACTGTGACCTTCTTCTTGTCAAGCCTGGTGAAGGGAACATTGGTGTGTCTCACAATTGAGTCACCAATGACTAGTATGTTTGGTTTATTGTTATACCTTGTGGGGTGTGCTGGTTTATTGTTTTGCCTTATGGGCTGTGTTTGTGAGACACTGGTGTGTTGTCTGCTGTGTGTGATGTGTTTGGTGTTGTGTGTGGAATCTTTGTGAGTGTGTTTTGTAGGTCTCTACTGTTTAGGTAAGTTTTTATTGAGGACCTCTGCATAGGTGGGTGTGTGTTGTGTCTGGCTATGTGATGTGAGTAGTGTGGGGTTTGTGCTGGCAATCTCCTCTTTGTCAGGAATACTGACTGTGGTGTGAGAGAGCATGGATTCCAGGTTACTGATGTAGATGCATTTTTCACAAGTAGAAGAATTATGTGCTAGGAGAAGATGGCTGACAGTAAACATGAGGCAGTTGCTCCCCTGTCTCAGTATGCCCATGTTGACCAGACTGGCAAGAGAAACTGATAGGAGTTGTCCAGACATAGTGTTCTGAATACTAGGGCGGACTTAGGGAGAGAAGGTTTTGATAAGGGTTAGTCCACAAGAGTGTAGACTGCAATAACCTTCTTAAATGTAAAGTAACTGGCCTGAAACACAAGTGCTTAAACCAAAACTAAGATGCTTAGAATAACAGATACATTTAATCAGGCTACTAACAAGCAGTAATAAATACAGCAGAATAAAAGCACTTGAACACTTAAGAGCACAAAGCAAAAATAAGGTAATAAAGTAGGAAGAACACAATTATAGTAAAAGCAGATGAATAAAGTGTATTTTTGGCCTTCACAAATGATCTCACTGCACTAAGTTGAGTGATCAAATGAGATGGGACTAGGAGGAGTATCTGAAGTCAAAGAGGCGGGGGGGGGGGGTAGTCCTCACTAAATGATCTCATTGTACTCAGTTGAGTGAGCAAATGATATTGGAATGGGAGGAGTGACCAAAATCAAATTTACAGCAGCTTTGAAAAGACACTGAGAAGTTTTAAAACTTTACAGATGGACAACGCCTTTTTGGAGAGGTCGCATGAGCTTGGTCAAGTACCTAAGGGACTTTGTGTATTCAAGCTTCCGTTTGGATTTATAGAAGGGACTGAATTGTTTAATGAATTGTTGCAACTGTTTGACAGAACAGGTATTGAACTGGTTAAATTAATTATTCGTAATAATAATTGTAAACTTGCTATTTTGAATGAACAATTGGTTACTTTAGATAAGAACATTCGCCAAGACCAGTTATTTGAATTTAATAGATTTCGCCTTGACAATATTATTAAAGACATGGATAAATTTATCAGTAAAAGGTTAGAAACAAAAAAACATAAATTAACTAGGGACACAAACAATTATAAGAACAAGATAGTTTATGTGCATTTTAAAGATTTTAAAAACATGAGGTGGTTATCGAAGCAGGCTGTGGCCGACTCAGTTGTCAAGAACAATTCCAATATTTCCAATACCCACTCCAATGCACAACAGAATTATAGAGCAAACAATGACAATGGAGAGGGTTTTTTTTTTAGACGAGTCGACACTGAGAAGGTCAGAGCGGCTTTGGGACCGATATGGAAGCCAACAACATTAGCAGAATCAACAATACTACAAGACAACAGAACCAATTCTTGGTACCGTTAAATGGTAGCTATCATAATATAACAGAAATATTAATAAACGATGTGCTAGATTATCCAATAGGTTATAGTATGAATGATATTCACAATACTGTTATTCCATGTTATAGTCCTTTGGATGGGTTTGATATAATGTCACATTCTATGGAAACCATACAGGAGACAAACAAGGACAACATTGAATGGCATTGTTCTATCATTGTAGAAGGAAGTTTTAGTGTATACAACTACACTGACACTTATTTTAATGCTACATATGTTAATCTTTTTAAAAAGGGCTTTAGATTTGTCCCTTCATTTAGATTAGACATTGGTAGGATTTTAATTAATTTAAAACTTTATACTAGAACACTTAATCTCAAGATGTTTTTTGCCAGTAATAAAAGTATTCAGACAGATAACACTAGTTTTACTCTAAAAAGGAGTAGTACCTTTATACCCCCGCAGAACCCAATGATTTATTTATTTGAAAGATTATGTGAAACACAAATAAGAAGAATATTAAAGAATGAAAAAATTACATCTGATAATTTGACTTCAGCTGAAAAATTTTGTCTTAAGGAGCTGACTACCACTGACAAATTTACAGTTATGAAACCCGATAATGGTGGTGGGGTTGTCATTATGTCTAAAACTGACTATTTAAACAAAATGACAGTAATGTTAAGTGACAACACAACTTATGAAAAAGTGTCAAAACACGAGATGGAAAGGGCATATGTTAAAGTGGATTGGTATTTATATGAATTTTTGATGGATGGTGTCATTACTAAAGATGAATACAACTATTTATTAGTGGAACATCCAATGATGCCATCCATCTTTGGTATCCCTAAAATCCATAAGGATACATACAATCCACCGTTTAGGCCCATAGTGTCTGCCAGGGGTTGTAAGACTGAGGCTATTGCCTCATAAATAGATTTACATTGTAAGGGGACTTTGAGACAGTTGCCTCATATATTAAAGGATTCCTGGCATTGTTTAGAAAAAGTGAGAGAACATATTAGTGACATTGATAAAGATGTGATAATGGTAACCATTGATGTTGTTAATTTATTTACAGTGATTCCCCACACATTGGGCCTTGAAATGTTTGAGGCCAGTTTACTGAAATTTAGTGAGTTAAACAAGACTAAATGTAAATTGTTAGGGGAACTGATGGAAATTGTACTTGAGAATAATTATATGTACATCAATGGCGAATATTACAAACAAAAGACAGGAGTAGCTATGGGGGCTAGATGGGCCCTCATTTATTCAAATTTGGTGTTAGCTTTGTGGGAAACACAATATGTTTTTATGTCTAGTTTCTGGCCGAATATTGTCCTTTATCTAAGATACCTGGATGACATCCTTATTTTTTGGAAGGGTAATAGAGAATTGCTTATTGAATTTGAAAATTTTTTAAAAACAACATCTAGCTTTTTGAATTTTACTAGTAAGATATTTGATAACAACTGTGAATACCTAGATATTTTATTTTATAAAAATATGGGTAAGTTGGAATCAAATATTTTTAGGAAAAAAACCCATTTCAATTATTTTTTACACTTTGATAGCTGCCATCCCTATTACCAAAAAAAGAATTTAGTTAAAGGACAGATGGTCAGATTTTCTAGAATTATTAGTGATGATACCCATTTTTGCAATGAGATTGAAATATTATCTAATATGTTTATTGACAGAGGCTACCCGCTTGAGTTAATTACCAAAGTCAGTGATGAGATTCATATGAAAAGAAATCAAATATACAAACCTATAATAAAGTTTGGTTTTGACAATAATATACCTAAGAATAAAGGTACTACCAAAAATGACACCTTTATTATACCATTTAATGTAATATCATCCAGGTTAGTAAATACAGTGCGTGAGACTTGGACGAGTATTTTTCATAACAATGGTGAACTAATTGATAATCTAGGGCATGGGCCCAAGGTTACATATAGTAGGGGGATGAACCTTAAAGAATATTTTGAGGCAGCTAATAACAAGAATATGTTTAATATGTCTAGGATGAGTAAATGTGGGGCATGGTGTACTTGCAAATATATTAACGATGGACCATATGTTGCAGTACATAATTTCAGTAAAACTATTAGATGCCCAGGACACTGTAATTGTAACACCAAAATGGTGGTTTACCTTGCTACTTGTTCATCATGTTCAGCTTTTTATGTTGGCAAAACGATTAGGAAACTTAGAGAACGAATAGTCGAACATGTTAGAGACATAAAAAAGCAAAGAAATACTAGTTCTCTTTATATACATAGTTCAAGATGTCAGAATTTTAAGAGGTATTTATTTTTTGTAATTGATAGAATTGCGTATAATAATAATAAAAAGGAGGTGATGACAAAACCTTACTAGAGGCTAAAGAATGTTTATGGCAATTAAGATTAAATGCTAGTTCTAGACCTGGTATTAATGAGCACATTTCTATATCTAGCATACTTAAATATAAGTCTCGATTTATTTAATATTTAATAGTATGTTGATATTTAATAGTTGGTTGATTTTAATTATTAACAAATTTATGTTTTATTTAAAGTGTTAGTGTAATCATTATTGCAATAGTGCCTTATTTAATGGTTTTTTAAGCACTTATGATTTTATAATATTATTAATAGGATTTTTTAGAGTAATTTTTATTATGAATTCTTCTTTATGAATTCTGTTTGATATATTTGTATTATTTTTATACATAGGTTCCTTGTAAATAGTTTAACTATATATTGATATCACCATTATAAATTTTCACAAGTCTTGGCTGTATTTTTATTTTTATTGTATATGTAGCTCTTTTAAATTATGATATACAATTAATTGTGTATCAAACAAATTGCTTAATTATTCAATTTGCATATGTATTTAAAAGGAAGTTGATGTGTGGATTCTTAGTACTCTGATGATGCCCTAACTTGTGTGGGTGAAAGCGCTTAGTACTTGAGTTCCTTTGTTTTGTTCTACAATAAATCGGTCTTCAGCAGTTGTTACTGGTTCGCTTTTTTTGGTTTTACTGGTACTGGAATTCATTAAATTTACAGCAGCCATGGGCAATTCTAAAGCAACCATGTTTAACACTACAGCAACACTTGGGTAGGAGGGTGAGAAAAAAAACAATGCAGACAGACGGAGGCCAGCAATAAACAATGAAGCAAATATATAAATGAAGTACAGTTTTGTTAACTATCACTGAAACTGATTAAGTGCAAAAAAGTATACTTATGTCAGTTTGGTATATCCAGATGGTTATATAATCCAGTCCTGCCAGTTAATTAGCTTTGCTATTGAGAACAATTTCACAGAAATGTAAGTCTTTGTACCAGAAGTACAACAGAGAAAATAAATCCTCAGGCAATTAGATAAACACAGAGGTGTTGACCAATAGTTAACAATAATGAGAAAATTCCATCAGGAAGTCAGAGTCAATTCTATTCTGATGTTTTATTATTCACGCTACGTTATTCATAGAATATTCATTTTATTTGTGCTGCACCTAATGTTAAAAAGCTCAACTGCATCTACTCTCTACCCCACTGAGTATCATGGTGGTAGCAAACTGAGCAAAGAAGGCTGTTCTCATTCAGCATCAACAGCCTACAGCATATTTGATAGGATCTACAGGCAAGGTAAAAATATAATCCATCTAATATGTCATGTTTCTATTCATGGGTCTCTTCCCTGTGGAATGGTTCTGAGACCCTTTCCATAGGAGGCTCCGAAGGGATATTCTCACAAGCTACCAAAAAATATTAACCAGCTTCTATCGCCATGGAAAAACAGTGGATACACTTCATGATCCTTCTGAATTTCCTGGTTTCTCACTTTATAATGAAGAGTGAACCTAATTTCCTTACAAAGGGACCTAGTTTTTGCCAGTTGTATTTATGATCCTCTTAAGCACTACCCAAAGCTCATAGCTGTAGGTGAGGATGGCAGCAAAGAATAAATGGTGGACTGAGAACTTTGTCCTGTTACTTACCTTCCACTTCAATACCTCTGCCTGATGCAATGCCTCTAACACTACTACTGCTTACAGTGTCTGGCTGTCAACCTCCCTATCCCCTTTACCTTCACTATGAACAAAACTCCAGGACACTTAAATTCCATCATCTGTGGTAGCAGTTCATCTTCATTTTTAGAGGGCAGAGAAATCTTTGTAGAGGAGATCCATAATACATCTGATTTTTATCCAATTTATTTCACATGTAGCAGTGAATCATTATCATACTCACATGAGTCTGATAAGATATCATTATTTTCAAACAAGAGGTATAGCTGGTTCCAGCACCCCACCCGCTCAAATGTTTCATCTACTGGTACACCAACCAGGTGGCCAAATGCATGACATGCCCCCCTGCCCCCAGCTCCAGCTATTCAGGTCCCATTTCTCTGCCTTGACTCCAGCCCTCCTTCAATATATTTTATTAAAATAAAAAAAAAAAATCTTCTCTAAAACTGTAGGGAACAGTTTGCTGCAAATGAAGCACAGTTGCTATAGTTTATACCCTGCCTGCTCTGAGCTCTAGGTTGTTCAGGTTTTAATTAAAAAATGGTAACCTTTAAATTTTTAAGTGTGGTTCCTATGGTTTTTACTGCATTTATTGTTTCTGCAAACATTTTTTAATTGTGCTGCCTTTCTGGAGTTGGATTCTGTAATGGTGTAGTGGCTATTTGATTTTGTTCTTGAGTTTTGGTATACTTTAAAATTTTGCAATCAATTGTTGCACTTTAGACCACACACAGAGTGCTACAGCTCTCAGGCTTGACTACAAATGCAATACCATCTTTTAAAAACCAGTATTACATTAATGAGAGATTGAGATCAGCTGATTGCACCCTCCAAACATTTTGTACCCAGGGCAGTTGCCCTTCTTGTACTACCCTAGCTACAGTACTGTTTCAAGCAATATACCTACCACCCCTCATTTCCAAACAAGATGCTCTGAAAACTTGATCTGTGCCTTAATAGTCTGTCCATTAAAATCTCAAACAAGAAGGGAGACAAGAACTATCTTCAGGAGAGTCCTATACCCATCTTGAACTTATTTGTTATAAATGCCAAGAAAGTACAGACAACTCTCACTCCTTAACTGAATGGCATGCAGTAGTGACCCTGGACCTCAGACTATCACAGCATATTGTGCAATCCATTCTGGGATACACTGTATCGCATATGCTACTAATATGCTTGTGTATCTTTAACTGGGTTTTAACATTATAGAGTATAATGTACTATGTGTCCTTAATTATTGGCAGTTTACTAAAAATTTCTGAAAGGCAAACATCATCTGCCTCATTTTTTGACTATGTTAACTATGTATATATAGTAATTAAGTAAGTGCTGCTAACTTCAGAATATCTGCCTAAATACTTCATTCTTATATTTTCATGGTCTGCTTATTAGTTTCCTGTAAAGTGTATGGCAGTACCCTGTACAGAGACAGGCACCTTGGTTGACATTTTTCCTGTAAAAGCATGACTGAAATTTCACCAATACCTAGTTGCACATGGAACAACTAGTTTGCAGGGACAAGCACTGCCCCCAGATTTGCAAACTGGATACTCCTGACATTGCTTTATATTCTCACTCCAACTGTTTAATCAATAAAAAGGGTCTGTTGCCATGGATACAAATTTTCCAAATATCTCCATTACCAGCTTGGTGGATATGGGCATTCTGAGGCAATGCAGAAATTGTCCCATGTTTACTGACAATCAGTTAATTCTCAAACAAACTGATATGGTATTTGAGAGATGTATTTACACAATGTCACTGAAGGCAAAGCTCTCACATAGAAGTACTCCTAATGTCAATAAAGTTGTCAGTAGTACACACTCTGCACCCATCAAGCACAATTCAAAGCAGACATATAGACCCACATATGCTGAGGCACTTAAATGTAAGCTTTCTAAACCCCAAAGAACTCCTAGATGAAATACACATAACAAATACCCGCAGCAACTCCAAATACACTCATTCAAAACAACACCCACATCAACACATACAGCCACATCGCATGAAGCCTCTACTTCTAAGCCCATAGAGTAAACCACACACAATCCAACATTCTGGTCATTGGAGACTCCATCATGAGACACTCTGATGTCCCTCTCACCAGGCTGAGTAAGGAGAAAGTCACAGTCAGTTGCTTATCAGGAGCCTGGATCTACCACATTACACACACACTCAGGTCATTGGACCCCAACTATCAGTATGACTCAGTCATAGTCCTTGTGGGTGTAAATAACCTGAGATGTATCTCCCTAGACTACATGAAGAGAGACATCATGGAGCTCTTGGAATATGTGTCCCAGGCTTGTATGAGCCTAGCATTGAGCAGCGTTTTACCTGCTCCAAGGATTATGCCACACTACGAACAAAAGATGGATGATTTTAATAATTGGCTTAGTTTATGGTGTCATTCTAAGGGGGGTGCAATATTTGTCAGCATGGAAGGAGATGGTCAACAGACCAAGCTGCTTTTCTAGGGATGGTATGCACCTCTCCCCTCTAGGTTTTTGAATATTAGCTACAACATTGTATTCCTCCATAATGCCTTTTTTTAGGCAATGCCAAACTGAATGTACTTCCAGCATAGCAAATCAAAATCAAGAAAATCTAAGGGTGTTACTGCTCAGTGCTAGGAGTCAGAACAAAAAACTCTACTCCTGAGAAGCTCTTTTCATCCTAGAGTATGCTGACATCTGTGTGGTCACTGAGACATGGGTTAATGCACACCGACACTGCAGGGTTATAATGCTTTCCACATATTTAGACCAGCTACTACACAGACAGGGACTAAACACAGAGGTGTCTTGATTTACATTAAAAATAAATATTCCTCAAAGCTGGTCAAACAGGGCAATGTACTTGAGCTTCTCCATATTCAGATCATCATAGACAAAACCCAATACCACTTCCTTGCAAGCTGTAAGTCCCCCTTTATGACCCAGGAAACCCATACCATTTATTTAAACTTATTGGAAACACTCACCATCCAACTGAATATCATATTCATGGGTGACTTTAATTACCCCACTATTAACTGGGAATCCTATACAACACCAAACATACAGGTGCAGAGATTCCTGGATTTTATAAATAAATGCAAACTCCCTGGACTAGATTGTCAATACACCAACCAGGGGTGCAACCATATTGGATCTGTCCTCACTAATATGGGGGAGTGCTGTACATCCCCCTGGTTTAATGTCTTTTCCGGTAAAATCAGACCACAAAATGGTCTCCTTTGAAGTAAAAGTAAAATCTGGACTCCCAGCTAACCCTGGAATATTCAGGAACTACTCTGAGTCTAACTTGCTGCTATTTAGTGATAACCTGGCAAACTTTGAAGCTCCCATAAACCCTGAGAACACTGCTGCCTATGCAGAACTGTTCACAGAAACCCTTTACAAGCATGTTAATAGCTGCATAGAGGCAGCTGCACCCACCAGGAAGAAGTACAGAACTAATTAAAAAAACAAGCCCCCCTAGCAGAATCACAAAATCAGTAGGCTGTATAACAGAAGGAAGAAAGTCAAGATAAAAATTAGAAGGTGCAGCCCCCAGCAATTTAAAAGTATTCTCATAAAACCAAACAAACAGCTCAGGACAAATAAAGTCTACCAAAGCCATATTTGAGGTAAATTTGGCCTCCCAGGCCAAGGACAACCACAAGGCATTCTTTAGCTGTGTCTGCAACCTCAAAGGCAATACACAATTATGTGCAGAGCTCATTGTAAATGGAGCCACCTATAGTGAGCCAGAAGATACAGCAAACCTACTGGCCGACAAATTCAGCTCCACCTTTACCCCTCTCACCTCTTTAACCCTTCCTCAGGAAATACCATCAAATATAACTCCCCCTGCTATCACTAGGGAACAGGTCCTTAATACTCTATCTATGGGCAAGAACACTGCATCAATGGGTCCAGACAATATCCCACAATATGCCTTTTAAATAGCATGAAACATGACCTATCAGGACTTCTGGAATTGGTATTTAACCGTTGCCTCCAAACAGGCTTCATGCCTCATGAATGGAGAACAGCAACAGTCATCCATCTACACAAATGTGGGCCATTTACAGACACTGGAAACTATAGACCCATAAGTCTCACTAGTCTCATATGCAAAGCCATGGAAAGAAGTATCATGGAAATAATCAATAATGATATTGTAAACCTCCAAACACTAGACCCAACCCAGTTTGATTTCATCAAGGGCAGGTCATGTTACTCAACTTGGTGGACTTCTTTGAGAAGGTCACCAAAGCAATGGATGAGGGCAAAATGGTTCACATGGACTACCTTGACCTGCCAAAGGTTTATGACACAATACATCATTTGGGCATTGTTGACAAACTCAAGAGATTAGGTACAAACCTGTATGTCACCTGGTGGATAGCCAACTGGCTCACAGGCAGGAGACAGGAAGTTAGAATTGGAGAGTCCACCTCTACAAAGAAGCCAGTCACAAGCGGAGTAATCCAGGGATTGGTCCATGGACCTCTTCTGTTTGGCACATTTCCTTCTGTGAAGTCAAGGCCAATTCAATGGTCTCTAGCTATCTAAATTTGCAGATATTTGTAAATTAAGAGCTGTCATTAAATCCCACACTGACACAAATGTTCTCCAGGAAAGGCTGACACAGACAAACAACTGGTGTCAAAGCCATGGACTAAAACTAAATGCCAAGAAATGCATAATATTATCCTTCAGGAAGTCATCCAATCCTACTAACTATAATATTGACACATCCCTTAGAGTTGACCCAGTACTCAGGGATTTAGGGACACACATAGACAGTAATTTAGCCTTTGACCATCATGTGTCTAAAGTAGTAAGAAATCATTCAATGTAGTATAACTTATAAACAATGGTAAGGTATCTAGGTCAAAGGATGTCATTGTTCCACTGTATTCGGCATTCATCAGACTTTTTATTGAGTACAATGCCACCTTTGGTATGTACCTAACCAGGCATGTCCAACATTTGAAATGACCACTGAGGTTCCTCACTAAAAGAATATGTGGCATAAGTTAAATGTCCTGTGCAGACCACCACAAGGTCCTATCCCTGTATTCTATCTCCTGCAGGCTGTTGAGGGGGGAGATCTATGCCTGGCATACATTGCATTGCCAGACCCCACTCTGATGGAACTCTTGTATACCCACAAAACAAATGGCACAAGAATTACCCTTTCTAAAGACTAAAACCTTGCCTCTGATATAAATAGGGCCTGCTGGAAAGACAGGTATATAACCCAGAGACTACCTCATTCGTGAAACAAGCTCCCCATCTATGTGAAACAGAGTTCCTCCCTAACCCAGTTCAAGTGTAACTTAAAAAATTGGATGGGGAACAGGAAATTCATCCCTGGCTGGCACCTATGTCTCTAATACAGGCAAACTGCAAATGGTTCATCGCCCAGGCCCCTGCTCTTGCTTGTAAATGTTTCAT
This sequence comes from Protopterus annectens, assembly GCF_019279795.1. Classification (NCBI taxonomy): domain Eukaryota; kingdom Metazoa; phylum Chordata; order Ceratodontiformes; family Protopteridae; genus Protopterus; species Protopterus annectens. The sequence continues at coordinate 1,653,802,818 of NC_056741.1, read as the reverse complement.
CTCCCAAGCTGCTGCTTACACTTATCAAAGGTGCCAGAACTTGTCAGATATTTGGGTTGCATGGCTAGGCTTAAAAAGGCCTTTGTGGTCATTAGCCTAGTAAACACCTATGAACCTACAAAAAAAAGCCCCACTTGATCAACTAAGATTCAGACAGCTAAGGAATGACACCAAAAAATCCATAACCTTAGACAAAAAGAACCACTACTACCATCTACTGCAAAAACACCAAAACAAACCTCAAAAGTTCTGGGCAGGAATAAATAAACTACTCCACTTAGGCCAAACCACCACTCCATCCCCCTCAGCTTCCCAACAAAAATCCCCAGTAGACATAGGTTCATAGGTAGGTACTAGGCTATCTGCCCGAGGGCATTTATAAGCCTAGCCAGAGTGTGTCGGCTTTCACCACCCCATTGATTAATGAACTGAGCCTCCATTAAGCAGAGCCAATGAAGTGATCCCAGGGGTGTACTTTCTGTTACCCATCCACTCGTCAAGGCTTCTCTTGAAGAATGTTAGTGAGGGGCTCTGCCTAATGTAGTTAGGAATTTTGTTCCAAAGCATGGGGATTCTCTGTGACAAGAATCTATCCCTCCAGCATGTTCTATTTAATGTTGTGGTGAGGTTTAGCTCACTAGAGCACGTGGCTCGCAGTGACTTGGATTTCTTTAGGTGGAGCATGTCCATCAATTCTGAGTTGGACATGGCTTTGTAAGTCAGGCAGAGATCACCTCTGAGTAAGCGATATGCCACTGAGTACAGCCAGAGTTTTTTCAGTCAGGCTACATAGGACATATGTTTGAGGCCAGTAATCCTCTTGCTGAGGTGCTTTTGTGGTCTTTCAAGCTGTTGGAAGTGTCTTGTGAGGTACATCCCAAATGGGGCATTGTACTCTATGATGGGTCTGATGAGTGATGAGTAGAGGGGCACTATATCCTCTTTATTTCTAGATGTGAACCCCTTAGTAATTAGATGGGCCACATAGAAGGATTTCCTAACTACTTTGGCAATATGATTGTCAAAGGAGAGATTACTATCTACCTGGGTCCCCAGATCTCTTATTACCTCTTCTGTATTAAGGGGGCTGCCGACTATGTGGTAATTCGTGGGTGTTTTGTTTTTCCCAAACGGGATGACTATGCATTTTTTGGCATTTAGCTTGAGGCCATGACTTTGACACCAGGTGTCCATCTCAGTAAGGCCTTTTTGGAGGATGTCCGTGTCAGCCGGAGAGTCAATTATGGCTCCCAGTTTGCAGTTATCGGCGAACTTGGTTAGCCATAGTCATCCTGTGTTTGCCTGTACTTCTGAGAAATATATGCCGAATAGTAGGGGTCCCAGAACTGAGCCTTGCAGGACACCACTTGTGACTGGTTTAGAACACCACTTGTGACTGGTTTAGAATCAGACCTGGAGCCCGCTATTCTTACTGTGTGAGTTCTGTCTGTAAGCCAGTTGGCAACCCATCTTGTGATGTAGAGGTTTATGTTCAGGCTGGTGAGTTTTTATATAATACCCGAGTGAGGAATGGTGTCGAATGCCTTGGCGTGATCAAGGTAGGTTGTGTGAACCACCTTTCCCTCGTCTATGGCCTTGGTAACTGTCTCGAAGAAGTTAACCAGGTTTAGTAGGAATGATCTGCCCTTAACAAAGCCAAACTTGGTTGGGTCAAGTGTTTGGAGGTTCCCAATGTCTTTGTTAATGAGTTCCAAGATGATGCGCTCCATAGTCTTGCAGACCAGGCTAGTCAGGCTTATGGGGTGATAGTTACCAGGGTCAGTTGTGGCCCCTCCTTTGTGGAGCGGAATAACCATTGCTGTGCACTATTCTATGGGTACGTAGCCTGTGGAGAGGCTGAGGTTGAACAGCGTGTTTAGGTGGGGGTTAGTTCATTCTGTAGTTCATGCAAGACGCAGCCTGGGACACCATCTGGCCCCATTGATGCTGCATTTTTGGCTTTTGACAGGGCTGTTTACAGCTGTGCTTCTGTGATTTCCGGGACACTACACTTTTCTGGCATTGTTGTGGGCCCTTTTGAAGGTGAGAGAAAGGTGAAGTTTGCACTGAATCTATCTGCCAGTATGTTGGCAATATCAGTAGGTTCAGTATATTTTGTGCTATTTTGCACTGTCTCAGAGCATATCTGTGAGTTGCCACTTAGATTCTTGTCACAGCTAAAGAAGGCTCTGTGGTTATCTTTTGAATCCTTGGCTATTTTTCTTTCGAAGTTAGCCTTGGATGATTTTATGAAGGACCTTAGTTTCTCACTGATACTGATCAGGGATGTCTTTCCTTCTTGGGATTTGCTTTTTTTCTGAACTAGTTTCCTCCTTTTGCTATATAACCTGTTTATGGCAGGGGTCCACCAGACCAGTTTCCTTCTCTTAGAGTGCAATTGTAAAGGATTCTGCATCTTGGGCAGTGTTATGCTTTAGCAAGGGGGCTGTGAAACGTACCACCTCTGCCTTAAGTAAAGTGAAGTTTGCTTTAGAAAAGTTTTTCACTGTGGTTTCCTTGGTTGGGGGTGGTGGTGGGGTGTGGACATCCAGGGTGATTAGTTTATGGTCTGATCTAACCAGTGACGGGTTGACCTCCGGTACGGAGCACCTGTCGCCCATGTTGGTGATGACCAGGTCCAATATGTTGTGGCCTCTGGTAGGGGAGTTTACCAGCTGATCCAGGACATTTGAGTTGATAAATTCCAGGAAGCGCTAAGCCTGGGAGTTTGTACTCAAGTAGTTTTCCCAGTTAATGGTAGGGTAATTGAAATCTCCCAAGATCAGGGTGTTCGGTAGGACCTTCATGTTTTCCATTGTCTCCAGAAAGGTGGAGTGGTGGTCCTGGGTCATGGAGGGTGATCTGTAGCAGGTCACAATTTGCATTGTATATTTGCCCAGTGTTAGTTGCACATGGATGATCTCAGAGGTATCATGCTGTGCCACTAACCTGGAGGTGTGGGTATCCTTGATGAATATGGATACACCCCCTCCTTTTCTGTTTCGGTCCGTGTTCTGTGGCCGAAATATGTGGTATGAGTTGTAGCCCAGTAGTGCTGGAGTGCTCTCTGGAGCCTTGAACCAGGTTTCAGTTACTGCACAGATGTCGACGTTCTCCATACTTAGGAGTGCTTTGAGTGCATGCATTTTGAGATTTAAACTCCTGGCATTGAGTAGCATAACCCTCAATGTTTTACTTGTGCTGTTTACAGAGGTGGGTTTGAATTTTGAGCCTTGCCTAAAAAAGGCACTATGGGGGCAGCAAGAGCCTTGGCCAGAATTAGAAAGCCAAGGGGGCAAGCCATCTCTTGCAAAACAACGTGGCTTGTTGAGCATGTCATCCCAGGCTGACACACACTGGATCCCCTTTGAATGACACCAGAAGCTTAGCCAATTGTTGAAATTGATCATTTTTTCTTTATACTGAGGTATCATTCTTGGTGAAGGCAGGATGCTACTCAGGGTCAGGGTTATACCCGCCTGGGCTACATGATCAGAGAGCTCTTCCATGTCTTTTTTCATGTAGTCCAGGGAGGTACGGCTCAGGTAATTCACACCAACATGAACACTGACAGAGTCATGTTTGTACTTGTTCTGGAGTGACCTGAATGCCTGTGTTATGTGGCGGATTCTGGCTCCCAACAGGCAGCTAACAGTAATCTTCTCCTTGTCCAGCCTAGTGAGTGGGGTGTCAGTGTGCCTGACTATTGAGTCACCTATTACTAGTGTGTTAGGTATGTTATTTTGCCTTAAGGGCTGTGATTGTGCGGCATATTAATTTTGTGTTTTATGTGTTGTCTGGTTTGTGACGGGAGGTGCAGATTTTGTGGGTGTCTGCTTTGGAGCTCTCTGATGCTTTTGCAGGTTTTTATTTAGAGCCTCCGAGTATGATTTTGTGTATTTATGTGTATTTTTTTGCCAGTGCTGGTTTAGTATGTCTATGTGAGGCTGGAGGTGTGGTGCAAGTGTTAACCTTCTCCTCATGACTGTCTGTTCCAGTCTTGGGTGGAGATACCTTAGCCTCCAGTTTGGCTGTATAATTGCATCTCTTACATATGTTAGTGTTTTGTGGTAGGAGGAGAGGGCTGTTTGTGTACATGAGGTAGTTGTAACATTGCATTAGGATACCCATATTCACCAGCTGGACTGGAGAGTACACCTGAAGTTGCCCTTTGGTCATGCCTGAATAGTAGGGTGAGCTGCTTAGTCGCTTGGCTGGTGAGGGGTTGATAAAGAGCCTTGCCCTGCTGGGCAGTCAAGTGTCGGGGTATATTAGTGCTTGCTATTAGGTCTGAGCAAGTGCTGGACTGTAGGATGCTTTTTGAGTGTGTAGGTTGAGAGTTAGACTAGTTTCAAGTGAAAAACTGAAGCGGAGACTTAGTGGAGCCAGGAATAATTTACCCTAGCTAACCGGTGCTGCCCGGCACACAAAACCATGCAACACATTTTTTAAACTACTAACTTCTGGGCTGGAACCACTCCTCCAGGGAAAGATGGCTGCTCAGGGTTCCCCTCTCTCACAGGTGAACAGAAAAACTTCCCTCTATCCAAGTAAGGTATGGGTAACTCAGAAACTTGCAACACAGCCCTGAATTCAGCACTAGCCTGAAAACTGGACTATACTAGATTAGAAAGGCGGGAAACAAGACATTTATTTATTTATTTTTTTGAAAAGATAAGGCAAAAACAGTAAAAAGTACACTTAAAACAGCTTTAAACGACTACAAGCAATCAGAAAAGGCTATCGCACTTTAGTGTGTAGCCTACAACAGTTAAACAATTTATTTAAACAACAAACAACTTTTTAAAAGTGCAGGCAGTCAAATAAGTACAATATGTGAAAAAAACAAGCTTTTAAATCACAATAAGTGTTGGAAAGTCAGTGTTTTAGGTGGAAAACAGTTAAGTACAGTGAGAAAATACAGAAAACTGATACTCAATCACTCCAAAGTCTCTCTTTTAAGCTAGAAGGCTTATATCAGTTTAAGGCTTTCTAGTGCTTTCCAGTAGGTAAGTTACAGGAAAGATGGGAAACAAGTGCAGATGTGGTCTTTTAAACCAGAAAGTTGAAAGAGATGGACAACTTCCCGAATGGTCAATAAACTACAATTCCTGGGCCAAGAACCACTCCTCTTGTGGTAGACAGGCTACCTAGTACTTACCACTCCCACTGGTAAGCAAGAAGGCTGCACTCCAACACAAGGGCTTGGGGGGCTCAGAAGCTTACAAACAGTGCTGTATACAGCAAATCTCTACCTGGACTAGACTAGTTACGAGAAAGGTGGGGATCAAGCACAAACATGGGCTTTAAAACCAGAAAGTTGAGAGAGATGGAAAAAAACTGCCCAAACGGCCAATAAACTACAATTTCTGGGCCAGAACCACTCCTCTTGTGGTAGATAGGCTACCTAGTGCTTACCACTCCCACTGATAAGCTAGAAGGCTTACCTCCAACACAGAAAGGCTTGCAGGGCTCAGAAGCTTACCAACAGTGCTGGATACAGCAACTCTGTATCTGGACTAGGCTAGTAACAGGAAAGGTGGGAAACAAGCGCAAGTGCGGCTTTTAAACCAGAAAGTTGAAAGAGATGGGAAAAACTGCCCAAACGGCCAGTTGTTACAATTTCTGGGCCAGGAGCCACTCCTCTTGTGGTAGATAGGCTACCTAATGCTTACCACTCCCACTGATAGGCTAGAAGGCTTCCCTCCAACACAGAAAGGCTTGGGGGGCTCAGTAGCTTACAAAGAGTCCTGGATACAACAAATCTGTACCTGGACTAGGCTAGTTACAGAAAAGGTGGGGAACAATAAACTGCCTAAACAGCCAATAAACTACAATTTATGGGCCAAACCCCACTCTTTCCATGTTAGATAGGCTACCTGATGCTTACCACTCCCATTGATAAGCTAGAAGGCTTCCCTCCAACACAGAAAGGCTTGGGGGGGGGCTCAGAAGCTTACAAAGAGTCCTGGATACAGCAAATCTGTACATGGACTAGACTAGTAACAGGAAAGGCAGGAAACAAGCACAAACACAGGCTTTTGAATCAGCAGGTTGAAAGAGATGGAAGAGCTTCCCAAATGGCCAATAAACTATAATTTCTGGGCCAGAAACTTTTTATCCTGTGGTAGATAGGCTACCTAGTGCTTACCACTCCCACTGATAAGCTAGAAGGCTTCCCTCCAACACAGAAAGGCTTGGGGGGCTCAGGAGCTTACAAACAGTCCTGGATACAGCAAGTCTGTATCTGGACTAGATAAGTTACAGGAAAAGCAGGAAACAAGCTAGGATTTTTTTTATTAACTTCAACAGCTTCTTCACAGAGACTATCCAGTCTCTAGCCAGCCAACTCTCTCCCAAATGGCTCTGATTATAATGCAGCCACACCCAGTAACCAAACATACTTTACCTTCCAACCTGTTCCTACTCAACTTATTCATGCCCTACTTAAGAAACTAAGACCCACCACCCTGGCTGCCGACCTCCTCCCAGCAGACTATCTGCAAAACGCTGCTGACACCATAGCATATCCCATTTCAATCTTGATCAAAAAAGCTATATGTGAAGCTACTGTACCCACTATATGGAAAATCTCCCATGTCATACCTCTCCATAAAGGAGGCAGTTCCACTGAACTGTCAAACTTTAGACCCATAGCTATTCTGTCACCTTTAGCTAAAAATATGGAGAAGTGTGTACACATACAGCTCATGCACTACCTCACACAGAACAAGCTGTTGTCCAACTTTCAGCATGGCTTTAAGCCACACCACAATACTACTTCTGCCTTCCTCTCTTTCTCTAACATCATTAACCACAACCACAATAATAACAAACTATCCTCAGCACTCTTTCTAGATCTATCCAAGGCCTTTGACATGGTTGACCACAAAATGCTTATAAATACCTTGAAGGCCTTCTTCTTAAACAACCATGCACTCCAATGGTTTCAATCCTACCTGCAGGGCAGGCAACAGGCAGTCCTATGGCAGGACAAGCTATCATCTCACCTACCCATCACATTAGGAGTCCCCCAGGGCTCGATACTAGGACCCCTTCTTTTCTCCATTTTATCAACGACCTTCATTCAGTCATCCCAGATGCTACTTGCATTCAATATGCAGATGACTCCACCTTGATTTGTTCTGAAACCTCACCAGCTACTTTATTCACATTAACCCAAAATACCTTCAATACAGTGGAAAAATGGCTCTCCAATCAACATCTAATCTAAACTCCAACAAAACTAAGCTGCTCCTCTTCTCCTCCACATGCAGGACCCCCCTGCCATCCTTCAACATAACCGCTAACAATGGCACTATCATCTCCTCAGAAGCCCAAACTAAACTACTGGGTGCCATAGTTGATAACAACCTGAAGTCTGATGTGCATATCAATCAAACTAGCAAAACCATTAATAAAAAACTTGTCTCTCTTTAGAGAATCAAACCTTTCCTTACCCCATTTGCTAGAACTGCAATTGCCATTCCCATCTACTATCAACTCTTCTCTATACCTCACCTCTATTCTCCAATTTAAACAAAACAGATCTTAATAAACTATCATCCTGCTATAACCACATTGCCAGATTTGCTACTGGCACAACCTACCGGGCACACCACTGTCACTACCTAAATCACCTAAGATGGCTTGAACTGCCAAGCCTACTGCAGTTCAACCAGCTAATTGTGGCACATAAAGTCCTTTACCAACCAGAAAATACACCTGCACTAAAAATATTATCAGCCCCTACACCAGCACCTGGCCATTGCGATCATCCACTAGACTCCTAGTTCAAACATACAAATCCAACTACTCAGCTGGGGACTCTCTGTTTGCCAACTCTGTTGGAAAAACATGGAACAGACTCCCAGCTGACTTGACCCTAGAACCCTCACTAACTCGATTCAAAAACAAACTCAAGAAATACTTCAAAACTCATTGGTTATGTTCTTGCACTAACCCTGACTAGTGACCTCTCTATTTCATAGGTGCCTTACCTTCAACTACTTCTAACTTTTTTCTACCACTCCATTTCAGGAAGGTCAATTGTATAACTGCTGCTCAATGTGTCTTAAACCTGAATGTAATGTTATGTATATATAACTTTGAAAATAATGTTATGTTTTGTAAAGTGTTTTATAATAAGTTAGTACTATATGTGGGTCTATATTATCATATCACATGCTCAGAAGAGCAAACGACATATAGTTGACCCCATGTAAATGAAAGATTACAATGTTGAAACTTCAGAACAGCGATTGTTTTCCAATGGAAAACAATCGCTGTTCTGAAACAAAAGAAAAAACCTGTAAAACATTACTTAATGTGGGGGGCTTTTCCCCCACAACCCCTGACGTGGGAGGCTGTCACCTTCACACACACCCTACTTAAATATACCAACTCCGAGATCGCACTACAGTGCCAAAAGGCAAAGTAGCGAAAGCGGCCAAACTAATTCTTTCCAAGGAAAAGAATTTGCTGAAAAGCCGCTTTCCTATTTTGCCTTTTCATGCTTTACACTTCGACAAAGATGCATTTGACAACCTGTGTCTGCATAATAGGGAGCCCTATATTTGCTAAATGCTGGTATTGCTTATGACTGTAATCTGCTTGAAACTAGCATTTACTAAATGTTCAATGTGTATTATTATCTTGGAGCTTTTCTCCCTGGGCCTCCACTAAAAATGGACATATATACAGTCGGACTATTATCCCGGTCCCTGCCAGGAACATCAAAAACCCAGAAGGTCGAAGCACAATGACCTTGATTGTTCATGATCTCAGTATAGTGGGGATTATAGCTTTTTGTTCCTTCCCCACTTTAGTGGAATTTCAGAGTTTGTATATATAGTTAGCAGGGGGGGCATCTTTCCACATGGGAGTGCAGAGGTTCTTGCCCCCCTGCAAAAAAACTTTTGTTCTTCTAACAGGGGTCTATATATATATATATATATATATATATATATATATATATATATATATATATATATATTTATATCTATATCTAATTCTATGGCTATATATATTTGTTTTGCTAAAAGACTGCATTAGTATGTCAAAAATAGTTTTGGATCTATCTGCTATCAGGCTTGAAATAAAGTTTCTCAGTTATGTGACTTGGAGGGCGATCTTTGTTCACTGCTGTTAAATGAAAGGAGTTTCTCTTGGTGGCAGTTAACTCACTCTTATGTCTCATACCATATTTCTTTGTAAATAAGACCTAACCAGAGAATAAGGCCTAGCATGGTTTTCCAGGGTGGTCATGATATAAACCCTACCCCAAAAATACGTCCCAGTTAAGCTTGTCAACAACAAATAACGGACGTGCTGAATTATAAAATAATATTATTGACACCCATTGACTGAGGTTATCATACTCTGCTCACCATTTTCGGACCATTCTGACAACCAACTTCACTTTGCAGAAAGTCGTAAGAGTCTTTGCATGGGAGTCCTCCACAATTCTTACTGTAACCCTAACCATCACTCACACTTGATGGTTGAGATCCTTGGCCCATAAACACTGGCAGGTGTATTTTGATTGATCAACGTACAGACAACGTGCGTAGAGCATGCGCACGTGATAGTGCATGGTTGTGGGTGTGCCTTTTCTTTGTAAACAGTGTCATTTTGTGTTGTCACTCCAGTCTCATAAGTCTTCAAATTAACCCCCCCCCCCAGACAAGATGAGTACAAAAAGAAAGAGCTATTCTGTCGCATACAATAAAGAAATCATGGCAGACTCCCAGGGAAAGAATTTGATGGCTTTCTGCAAAGGGAAGAAATTAGACCTCCGAATGGTCTGAAAATGGCATGCAGCGTACGATAACCTCAGTCAACAGGCCAATGAGGGAAATGCTAAGAAGTGCAAGTGTGGATCATGTTGGCAACCATTATTTCCTGTGCTGGAAGACATCATCTGTGAGTGGATTGCTAACAGGAGAGCAAAGGCTTTGGTTGTGCGCAGGGCTTATATCCAAGCTTTTGCCCTTGCAATGGCACCACAGTTAGAAATATCTCAAGAAGAATTCAAAGCATCACAACATTGGCTGGATGGCTTCCTTCACCAATATGACAACTGTATCTAAGAAGATCAGCAACACTGTTCAAGCTGGAAGATACTGAAGTTATTAAACGTGCACTTGCGTTTAAGTCCTTTGTTGATGGCATTGACTTTTCTAAATACCAACTCTCCAACATGATTGCTATGGATGAAACTGAAGTGTTTATGGGCCAAGGATCTCAAACAACAATTGATCAGAGGGGTGCCTCGTCAATCTACATTCCCCCACTGGTTACAAGAGTGCACGTGTTACCTGTAGTTTGGCAATTTGCCTAGATGGAAAGAAAATCCCACCTCTAATCATTAGTAAGGGCAAGAAAAATAAGACTGAATGTGTTTCAGGCATTTACATTCTTGAAACCAAAAAAGCCTGATGCACGCAAGCAGCTATAAGGAAGTGGGTTGATGTAATGCTGCCACTTGTTTTGCGAGGTGGCAAAAGAGGTCTGCTAGTCTGGGATTCAGCCAGCACTCACGGTGCTAAAGAAATGAAGAAATTCCTTGCTCAGAGAAGAATAGATCACATAATGATTCCCACAGGAATGACTGCCTATCTCCAGTCTCTTGACATTGAAATAAACAAGCCATTCAAGGACCATTTGCACATGGAACTCAATGACTACATTGAAAATAGAATGGAGAGAAATCAGCATGGAAACTTTGTGAAGCCTAGCCTGCAAGAGGTCATGACTTTGATGAAAAAGTCATGGGATAAAATCCCTGACAGATATGCTGCCAATGCACTACGAGCAGGCTACTTGGACAAGCTGTGCTCATTTAAGGAGAGCTCTATTGCTAGGCATGACAGATTGGGGTCAATGGTTCTACAGGAAATGGAGCCACAAGAAATTCATGTTGAAATTCGGGGGTTGGACACTTATGACAATGTTCCAGAAAAAGATGACATGACTGTATTTGAATAACTGTGAAAGCCAATGTGCAGGTATTCTGAAGTTGAAATGTTTGGTGCACTGTTTATGTAGAATTCTCTCACAACTGTTTTAATGCATTAGAACTGTGGTCCATTAACTGAAAAGTATGAAATACATGTACATGGATAAATGTCAATTTTTGTACATGAATAAATGTCGACTTGTGTTCATTAATAAATGTTGATTTTTGTACATGAATAAATGAATAAAGGTAGATTGTTGGATGGTGTGGGTAAATAAGGCATCCCCTGATAATAAGCCCTAATGTGTATTTTGACAGGGGAAAGAGTATAAGACCCAGTCTTATTTTTGTGGAAATACGGTATGAGCAGCGGGATGTGACCTGGGGCTGGGACACAGACTCTGATGGGAGACCCCCTTGGCCTTTAACTCCTGGAGGCTGCCAAACTGTGCCATGTCCCTGTTTGGCCTTTAACTCCTGGAGGCTGCCAAACCGTGCCATGTCCCTGTGCCCTCGGAGCCTCTCATCCAGGCCACCTCGCGGGACTCACCCCGGCTGCTGAGGGGCAGGCATGCTCTCATCAGGACTTCCAAGACTCCCCTCCTTTCTGGTCCAGAGCACCACAGTCCATGTCTCAAACATATCCTCTGCAGGCTGCAAAAACGTGCCGTGTCCTCGTGCCTTTGGAGCCTCTCAAGGGGACCTCCCACAGATCCAGGCCGCCCTTGCAGAACTCACCGCGGCCACCGAGGGGCAGGCACACCCTCATCAGGACTTCCAGGTCCCCCTACTTTCAGGTCCAGAAAACCACGGTCCTCATCTCCTGCATATCCCTTGAAGGCTGCCAAACCGTGCCATGTCCCCCTTGCCCTCGGAGCATCTCAGTGGGACCTCCCTCCAATCCAGGCTGCCCTCACAGGACTCACCCTGGCCACAGAGGGGCAGGCACGCTCTCATAGGGACTTCCAAGCCTCCCTCCTTTTCTGTCCAGGGCATCAAAGTCTCTGTATCCAACATATCCTCTGAAGGCTGCCAAACCATGCCATGTCCCCCTTGCCTTGGAGCCTCTCAGGGGGATCTCCCTCTGATCCAGGCCACCCTATCGGAACTCCACCAGGCCACCAAGGTACAGGCATGCTGTCATCGGGACTTCCATGTCCCCTTCCTTTCTGGTTCAGAGCACCACATTCCCTGTCTACCGCATATGTCCTGTAGGCTGCCTGGCTAGGCTGTGTCCCCATGCCCTAGGAGCCTCTCAGAGTGACCTCCCTCCGGTCCTGGCCAGCCCCGCGGAACTCCCTTCGGCCACAGAGGGGCAGGCATGCCCTGATAGGGACTTCCGTGCCCTCTCCTTTCCGGTCTAGGGCACCACAGTCCCCATCTCCCTCATATCCCCTGCAGGCTGCCAAATCGTGCTGTGTCCCCGTGCCCTCAGAGCCTCTCAGAGGGACCTCCCTCTGTTCCAGGCCATCCTCGTGGCTCTCCCCCCAGCCACAATGGGGCAGGAATGCTCTCATAATGACTTCTGAGCCTCCCTCCTTTCCGGTCCGGGGCACCACAGTCCCCATCTCCCACATATCTCCTGGAGGCTGCCTGGCTGGGCCATGTCCCCATGCCCTTGGAGCTTCTCAGGGGGAACCTCCCTCCAGTCCCAGCTGGCCCCATGGAACTCCCCTCAGCTGTCGAGGGGCAGGCACGCCCTTATAGGGACTTCTGAGCTTCTTCCTTTCCAGCCCAGGGCACCACAGTCCCTGTCTCCCGTATATCTCCTGGAGGCTTCCTGGCCAGGCCATGTCCCCTTGCCCTTGGAGCTTGTCAGGGGGAACCTCCCTCTGGTCCCAGCTGGCCCCATGGAGCTTCCCTTGGCCGCTGAGGGGCAGGCATGTCCTCATAGGGACTTCTGAGCCCCTTCCTTTCCGGTCCAGGGCACCACAGTCCCCGTCTCCCGCATATCCCCTGCAGGTTGCCAAATTGTGCCATGTCCCCATGCCTCAACGCCTCTCAGAGGACCTCTGTCTGATCCAGGCCACCCTCATGGAACTTCCCCTGGCTGCAGAAGGGCAGGCATGCTCACATAGGGACTTCTGAGCCCCACTTCTTTCCTGGCCAGGGCACCACAGTCCCCATCTCCCGCATATCCCATGCA